>NC_036863.1:13299954-13377659 GCF_002910315.2 Salvelinus sp. IW2-2015 | reverse complement strand
TACTGGTTGGTAGGTGATCAAATACTTATGTCATGCAATAAAATGCAAATGAATTACTTAAAAATCATACAATGTGATTTTCTGGATTTTTTCACAGTTGAAGTGTACCTATGATATAAATTACAGACCTCTACATGCTTTGTAAGTAGGAAAACCTGCAAAATCGGCAGTGTATCAAATACTTGTTCTCCCCACTGTATATGGCTAATATTGCTATTCACTTCCATTTCAGGAAACATCCTTGATGGTATGAGAACCAATTGCTTTTGTTTTGCACCTAAGCAGTTTTCAAACTTTTCACAAACACAAACTTTTCACATGTTGAAAACCAACTCGCAAAACATTTGTAGATGTAACCTCAGGGCAACATGGCTGTTAATAAAATGTCTTACTTACTGTGAGGGCTGAGTTGTGAGTCAGGGGTTGATGCTGGTGAACGCTTTGTATTGGGCCAATCTAAGGCTGTAGCTGTTGGTTTTTCTGTTGACACCTGTGTACCAGGCCAACGGGAGACTGTTTTTGAACCTTCTGTACTTGGCCAATGAGAGGTTCTCGAAGTGGAGTGTGATTCCTCAGAGGCTATAAGATAGAAGGGAATTTCAGTTATTGATGTTTGTGTGGTAAAGATACCCTAGTGTGCCATGACCCTACCGTTCTCATGGCATAATTTTAAACTAGTGAGAAAGTACCCACAGTGTGACTGTGCAGTGAAACCATAAATGTGCACACTTAACTTTCAATGTTCCTCAAATAGAACACTACAAGCAGAACTACATTTCAAATAAAGGCATACCAGTTATTTTAAATTCTTTGTTGGATATTTCCACCTTACTCTCAAGGAGGTCATCTGAGCTTTATGTCATAGTATTGTAGTATTTATAGTATATATACCCTGCTAAATTCAACCTCCCATAGCTTGAAAGTGTGAACAATGAACTTGGGACTTACGATTCTGTCCAATTTTTACGAAATTCATCAGAGAAGAATTGTGTAAGGCTGGATGGCGAACGATGCATTTCACTGTGACTCTCCTCTTGTGGGACTGAACATGCAAGACATCCAGGGAGGAATATGTGTTTTTTTCCAAAAGATACTGGGACTGAGGCTGAGCTAAATAACAAGAGAAAGGTTCAATGAACTTTTAACAAAGTGTCAAAATGTCATATGTAACAGAATGTCAACAACCATCATACTTATTCTTATAATACTGACCAGCACTGCCCTTTACAGGGAGAATACAGACATTTCACTTCCCTTTATTTTGGATGAGATAAAGTGGAATGTGTGGGGGATTTGTTTTCGCAGGGGAAGTCTATTACTGTTTTGAGGCATTTCCCTTCGTTATATATCATCACAACATCCTCAGTCTCCTACTACTCCATTTTGACTTGTCTTGTGTTTTTATTTTCCACAATCCCTTAAAGTGGTTGTTATCATTGGTTAAATATATTGAATAATGTAAGTGGGGCGGCAGGTAGCCTGGAGGGTTGGAGCATTAGGCCAGTAAGCGAAAGGTTGCTGGATCGAATCCCCGAGCTGACAAGGTAAAAATCTGTCGTTCTGCTCCTGAGCAAGGCAGTTAACCCACTGTTCCCCGGGCGCCGAAGACATGAATGTCGATTAAGGCAGCCCTCTGCACCTCTCAGATTCAGAGGGGTTGGCTTAAATGCGGAAGACACATTTCAGTTGAATGCTTTCAGTTGTACAACTGACTAGGTATCTCCCTTTTAAGTGAACGACAGGGGGGGCAGGGAAGCAAACCAAGGTCGCTGGTGTGAAAGGCAAACAACCTATGCATTGCGCCAATAGGGTTAACCCACTTGGTGTGAAATTGAAACGTTCCTCATTTTGCGAAGAATGCTACACTGCCCCCTCCGGACAGAAAAGGCAAGTCTCCGCGCTTCAATCTACCGTTAACCCCTTACACGTCTGGCCGTGCTTTCCGATGGCCTCACGGCCGCCATTCCACCTCTGTCACAAATATAGTGTCAGGGGTTATGCTCTGCCAGGAAGTCTTGTTAAGTGTTGATTGTGCACAGGTGTGGCAACCAGGGTGTGGCAGCTGGCAGAGCCGTGAGGCTGTTGGAGTTTGGTGGCCATGTGAACCTTTGGTTTGAATATTTAGTTTTTGGCATGCCATGTTTTGTTGTCCTTTTTGTATATACTATTATTTGTTAGTCATACACCATTTTTTAACATAACTCACTTGGGCTGGCCAACCAAGGAGTCAAAACACACCCTTTAGCTAGGCCTAGGATCCCTAGAAATAGTAAGTGTATCAAAATCAGAATGTTTCGATTTTAACATAATCCCTTGCCATGAAATCTACTAAGTGAATCTAGAATAAAGGTAACTTACCATCAATTTCTAACCCACTCCCCAAAAGCCATGAAATTTTGGGAGGATGGCTATTTCCCACTGCAGAACATTTGATGGTAGTCTTTCCATTGTGTTCTGTTATCTCCAATTTTGGCATACCTTGAGAATGACAAAAAGAGTGAGATTATGATTTTGGGATTCAACTTAATTAGTTGGAAGTGGGAATGGGGCAAGCACTCTACCTCCTGACATCTGCAAATATGTGTATGTGACCAATAACATTTGATTTGATCCAATATGAATATTCGTTCACACTTTATTTAGATAGATTATCTACAGATGGTCATACTATGTTGATAAGCAACTGCTTACTAAGGTTATGGTTAGGATAAGGGTTAGTGGATAATTAGTTGAAATGTTGTTGACAATTATTGAACATGTACAAACCATTTACTTAGGACTATCCACATAAAGTGTTTCCGAATATTCTACTAGCAACGGTCATCAAAATTGTTAAAAGGTTTTGAAAACAATTATCATAAATGCAACAGTTGGACAATGGTTGAAGATATTTTTTTTAATCCATCAGGTATTGAATGAATTATAGCACATAACATGTTTTACTGGCACGGCCAAATAATGAGTTCAGGTATTTGTGGTAATTCAGGTATTCAATTTGTAAAATGTCCCAGTTTTTTATTTTCTTAGAATGCACTCATATATACATTTTCTATTGGTATCAGGTATTTATTTTATATTGTGTTAAAATAAAGAAATCTTTATGTGCCTCATTTGCATAAACACACTGAGTGTATTTGCATATGTGAACACATTAAAATAAAGGGGTGGAAAGCAATCAATCCAGTGAGATTTAAGTGACAAGTGGATTTTGCACCACTCAAACACAGGAAATAGATGGCTGAAAAAGACACATCCTCAAGTGGGCGGGGCATTCGCGTTGACAATTCTACTCAGTAAAGACAAAGGCTGTGTGCTTTCTTAATCACTATAGACAACAATGCTATGACAATATGTCATACTTACCCAAAACTGTCACGGTAACTGATTTCACTACAGGCACTTTTGTGTAATGTAAACATGTGTAGAGGCCTCCATCTTTGAAGGTGACATCAGACACACTGACTGAAAAATCGGACTCGGACAAGTTGATTATCTTGTAGCGCTTATTCCTCAGGGCTGTTAGTGAAGATAAGGAAGAGAGAATGCATGTCACATCATGACTCAACTACTTTAGTTCATAACAAAGATGTTACAATATGAGTAGGAACAAACATTTTTACTTGTATCATGTACAACTATTATTATTCTAGCCATACAGCTGTCAACATGTATTGCTCATTTAGTGGGCTTCCAGTCTACATTCAAATGGAGATACTGCTTCGTTTCTGTATATAAAATAAAATGAACGTCTGTATGTGGTATTATAATATCCTCACCCTTATGGTCATTGAAAAACATCACATGCCCGTTAGGATTCTTCCATTCCACGTGGCTCCTGTGGGCATTTCTAATGCGACACTTAATGGTTAGAGTCTCACCCTCCATCACGGTCATATGTTGCACTGCAACGGATCCTGCAATGGCAAATACCAATGAGTTAGTATAGGACATACTTTGATTGACATGATAGAATGTTCCAACATGATTGAAACATGAACATAATGAAACATGTTCACCCTAATTTTCAACAGCACTTTCCTCTTTCTTACAGTATTTTAACATAATATGATTATGGATGGACTGTATTGAAAAGCAATCATACAGAGGAGATTTAGGGGTCGTAGAATGATGAGTAAGTGGGCAGTGTAAATTATCTGGATAAGATCTGAGACAGACCCTTATACCAACCCCTCATTTCTCACAGCTCTGACTCATAGCACTATTCTACCACTCTGTAGGCCTCTTGTCTCAGACTCTGCCTCTGCCTCTGGGGGCCACAGAGGAAACTGAAGTAGACTGAGTTGCTATTGTCGGGCTTGAGGCTATGGGAGGTGTGACAAACAACAACATGCGGGGTGTGCATTTGCCCCTACACTGCACATAGGCCTACAGATTATGCAGCCAACTTTCACACAGCCTTCTACACGGCAACTGACAGGAAATCAAACATAGCGTGGTCAGTCACCATTCACATGAGGGGTGTGAAAGCGAAAGCAAGGGGCATGTGGTTTTCTTCACACTGTCTACGTGAGCGTCATGTGTTCCTTTTTCCTATGCTACTGCTATGACTAGTGGTAGGCCTACTGTATATGGAAAAATGAACTGTGGTGGCAAATTGAGACCGTTGGTGTTGGTGGGCTTGAAAAGTTTTGAAGGGTAACTGTTTTCATACATTGTGTGGGCTAAAATAATGTAACATAATAATAGGGTAATGCTATATAGCACCTACTGAAATGAAAGAAATTCCATGGGGATGGTCTATGGTGGTCCATGGAATTACTGTAATTTAGAAATAACCGTTGTGATTTTTAGAGCTGTCTTCAACGATTGAATTCAATATTCATATATTTAATGAGGTACAGTATATGAACCACAATGAGAGCTGATGACAACCTAAAATGGTTGAAACGTTGTGATAATAAACACATTACAGTGCCTTGTCTTTTTGCCAATTCCGAATATACTGCATAACTAGACTCTTTTTGTTATCAATTTAAAAACCATGCTATATGATTAAAAAGTCAGCAAATGACATTCAGAGATCCAAAGAATAATTTGTCAAACATATTTAAACAAGGCAACAATTAGTACACATTTTCACTGTGATACAATCCAAAGAGCATTTGATCATGTCTATTATTTTTGTGTTGTCACTACTTGTCAGACTGCCAGAGAAACCACAAGATGGTTATCATACTATACTCTAGAAATAAGGCACGAGGGAGTGTGATATATGGCCAATATACCATGGCTAAGGGCTGTTCTTACTCGACGCAACGCAGAGTGCCTGGATACAGCACTTAGCCGTGGTATATTGGCCATATACCACAAACCCCTGAGTTGCCTTATTGCTATTATAAACTGGTTACCAACATAATTAGAACAGTATACCCATGGTATACGGTCTGATATACCACGGCTTTCAGCCAAATCAGCATTCAGTGCTCGAACCACCCAGATTATAAAATAGTATAGTATATACGCTATGTGACACTGAAAATAAACTGATTGCAGTGGCAGATTATTGAACATTTTTGGAAGATATTATTGTGTAATCAAACGTAGGGCACTGTGGTCAACAATGGCTTTCTGTGTTTCTCTAAGTATCCACCTGTATACATCATATGCTAGGCTGTATATCGATATACAACATTTCTCTCCAACCAGAGTACATTTTAATAACAACATTGATTTATCTCAATCTATTGGTAACATCATTCAGATGCACTTACAGTAGAGCAATTCACCTCCACAATTCTCATGAAAACAACTAAATGTGTCACAGCACCAGTATCAAGAAAAAAGCAGTTCCATTTTAATTTATCTGACATGCTGACAAAGATTGTGGAAACATTTACAATTTAAAAAATGTCTAAATATGAATACAGCAAACATATTGATTTGTGTTATCTTACAACAAAAACACATAACTCTGTCAATCTGTATTGTATAGGCCTACATGTACCCTGCCTGGGTACTTTGTACTTAATTGTCTCTGACACAATTACTTTCAGTGAAGTAGCCTACTCACCCCTTACAAACAAGACTAGGAAGCAAAGCTGCAGCTTTAGTGGCATCTTGACTGTCAGATTCAGATGTGGACTATCAGAGCCACTTCCTCTCTGAGGTGCTTTTATACACTACATACACGACAGCAAGGGGCCTTCCATGACATCACAGCAAAATTCATGGGGTTTCCACGCAACACTGAATACATTTACTTTCAAAGGCATTTCGGGTGATACCTTTAGAGGTTGTTGATCACATGGAATGAAAAATAATACAATGTTGATTGGATTATGAATTGACAAATGTTAAGAATGTCTATTTTCTAGTCTTTATGACATCTCTTGAAAGTTATCACCATGCACCAATGTTGTAGCCTGGTAGAACCAGCCTGATCCAAGCTTTTACTATTCTATTTCACTTATAATACTATATCAGTCTGGGCTTTGTCCAATAGATGCAGGGTTGGAGGTTAATGTTATTATGGTGAATCATCGAAAGACTGGGTGTAGTAGTGAGAGTCTGCTGGATTCCAGCCCACCTTGGATGAAATAGTAGACCAGGTAGCCAAAAGGGCTTTAAAACTAGATTTAATTGGCATTCTTGCTCCACTTGGTAGAGGTGAGGCCAGATGTAAGATTAGAGACATTATTATAGATGTGTGGCAAAAGAGGTGGGACAACGAGCCTAAGATCTGGCATTTATATGCCCTCCAAAGAAAGGTTGGTGGACCAAAATTCAAAGCTCAGATTAGGAAGGAAGAGGTGGTGTTTGATCGGTTGGGCCAAGACATTGAACTCATTACATCTGGTTGGCAAGCATGTGAATAGTTTGTGTACAGTGTATGGTTGATGAAACAGTGAAGCATGTGTTGATGTATTGTTGTAGGTACCGGAATGTAAAAGAGAGGGAAAGATTGATGTGTATGGTTATTGAGGTTGTATGGGGGGTTGTAAGGGATTTTTTGGATGGGTTTGTTAGAAGTTAGTAAGGCTATTTTTTTATTTTCTTAGTAGTACAGGATTGGGTAGGAGGCTTTAGTTTTTCTTAATGTTTGTTTCTTTATTCATTTATTGTAGGTGGTAGCATGCACATCTAACATTTGTTTGCGGACCGCCATAATACCATAGATGTAACGGCTGTCGTCGGTGGAAGAAGGTGAGGACCAAGGTGCAGCGTGGTAAGTGTTCATGATGTTTAATAATCATCAAAACTGAACACTTAATAACAAAATAACAAAGAAACAACTGTGCAGACACACAAAGACTGAAAATAACCACCCACAAAACCCAACAGAAAGCAGGCTACCTAAATATGGTCCCAATCAGAGACAATGACTAACACCTGCCTCTGATTGAGAACCATATCAGGCCAAACACAGAAATAGAAAATCATAGAAAAACGAACAGACAATCCACCCAACTCACGCTCTGACCATACTACAACAAAAGACAAAACAAGGAAACTAAGGTCAGAACGTGACCGCACCTTGGGGGGGGGGGGTACTGACTCGGCCGCAAAACCTGAACCTATAGGGGGGGGGTCTGGGTGGCATCTGCCGCGGTGGCGGCTCTGGCGCTTGACGTGGACCCCACTCCACCATAGTCTTAGTCCGCTTTCTGGGCCTCCTAGGAACGGCGACCCTCGCCGCCGCCGACCTTGGCCTGGGAACCCTAATAAATGGGCCCACGGGACTGAGGGACGCCTCTGGACTGAGGGGCAGCTCCGGACTGAAAGGCAGCTCCGGACTGAAAGGCAGCTCCGGACTGAAGGGCAGCTCCGGACTGAAGGGCAGCTCCGGACTGAAAGGTAGCTCCGGACTGAGGGGTAGCTCCGGACTGAGGGGTAGCGGCAGGCGGCTCTGGCGCTCCTGACTGGTGGGCGCTCTGGCGGCTCCTGACTGGCGGCGGCTTCTGGCGGCTTTCCTGACTGGCGGCGGCTCTGGCGGCTCCTGACTGGCGGCGGCTCTGGCCCCTGACTGGCGGGCGGCTCTGGCGCTCTGACTGCGGGCGGCTCTGGCGTTCCTGACTGGCGGGCGGCTCGGCGCTCCTGACTGGCGGCGGCTCCGGACAGACGGGCGGCTCTGGCGGCGCTGGACAGACGGGCGGCTCTGGGCGCTGGACAGACGGGCGCTCAGGCGGCGCTGGACAGACGGGCGGTCAGGCGGCGCTGACAGACGGGCGGCTCAGGCGGCGCTGGACAGACAGGCGCACCTGTAGAGAGGAGACGGAGAGACAGCCTGGTGCGTGGGGCTGCCACAGGACCCACCAGGCTGGGGAGACCTACAGGAGGCTTGGTGTTAGGAAGGAGGCACTGAAAGGACCGGGCTGTGGGGGAGCACTGGAGCGCAGCCTTGGCACCACTCCCCCAGGCTGGATAACTACTCTAGCCCGGACCCTCCAGAGTGCAGGCACAGGTTGAACCGGGCTGTCGGTGAGAACTGGAGATCTAGTGCCTACTACACGCACCTCTCCCTTAGGCTCCACTCCCACATTTGCCCGGCACGAGCGGAGCGCAGGCATAGAACGCACTGCACCCTCCCAGCGCCCCGGAGACACAGCACGCAGAGCCGGCGCAGGATACCCTGGACCGAAACGGCGTACCGGAGACCAGACACGCTGAGCAGGCACAATACGCCCCGGCTGGATGCCCACACTCGCATGACACTTTCGGGGGGCTGCCCTATAGCACACCGGGCTATGGGCACGTACTGGCGACACCGTGCGCTTCACCGCATAACACGGTGCCTGACCAGTAACGCGCTGCTTATAATAAGCACGAAGAGTGAGCTCAGGTCTGCTACCTGGGGCTGCCTCTCGTACCTGTCGCGCTGCCGTGCTGCCTCCTCATATCGCCGCCGCTCAGCTTTCGCTGCCTCCAGCTCTGCTTTGGGGCGGCGATATTCCCCAGCCTGTGCCCAGGGTCCTTCTCCGTTTAAAATCTCCTCTCATGTCCTGGAGTCCTGAGATTTCGGCCGCTGCTGCTGCTGCTTGGTCCTTTTTTGGTGGGTGGTTCTGTAACGGCTGTCGTCGGTGGAAGAAGGTGAGGACCAAGGTGCAGCGTGGTAAGTGTTCATGATGTTTAATAATCATCAAAACAGAACACTGAATAACAAAATAACTAAGAAACAACCCGAAAACAGTTCTGTCTGGTGCAGACACACAAAGACTGAAAATAACCACCCACAAAACCCAACAGAAAACAGGCTACCTAAATATGGTTCCCAATCAGGGACAACGATTGACAGCTGCCTCTGATTGAGAATCATATCAGGCCAAACACAGAAATAGAAAATCATAGAAAAACTAACATAGACAACCCAACTCACGCCCTGACCATACTAAAACAAAAGACAAAACAAAAGAACTAAGGTCAGAACGTGACAAGAGAAGACTAGATGCAGCGTTTTGGAATAGAGCGCAATAGTAATGGAGTCTTTTTGTAGGCACTAACTCCGCCATGGTTTGTAGGAAAAAACCTATGGGAAAATTTAGTTTTTGGGGGATAAACGCCGAAAATAAGGTTTGTGGTAAACACAAGCTTAGATCTTATACGTTTTGTTCTATGAGATAATCTTCATCAGCTAACATTACTTTTTGTGAATTTTGAAGCATGTATTTTACACAAAGCACAAAGGATTCATAATTCATAAAGGTCATGTTAACTGACTGATATTATCTCAGAGAACAAAACGCAGGGAAACAGGGAAACTTAAATCAGTTTAACCTAATATCAGCATGTTAAATGTGCAACCAGAGGGAAAACAATTCTAGACAACCTTTACTCCACACACAGAGACGGGTACAAAGCTCTCCCTCGCCCTCCATTTGCAAATCTGACCATAATTCTATCCTCCTGATTCCTGCTTACAAGCAAAAACTAAAGCAGGAAGCACCAGTGACTCGGTCTATAAAAAAGTGGTCAGATAAAGCAAATGCTATACTACAAGACTGTTTTGCTAGCACAGACTGGAATACATTCCGGAATTCTTCCGATGGCATTGAGGAGTACACCACATCAGTCACTGGCTTTATCAATAAGTGCATCGAGGACGTCGTCCCCACAGTGACTGTACGTACATACCCCAACCAGAAGCCATGGATTACAGGCAACATTCGCACTGAGCTAAAGAGTAGAGCTGCCGCTTTCAACGAGTGGGACTCTAACCCGGAAGCTTATAAGAAATCACGCTATACCCTCCGACGAACCATCAAACAGGCAAAGCGTCAATACAGGACTAAGATTAAATCATACTACACCGGCTCCGACGCTCTTCGGCTATGGCAGGGCTTGCAAACTATTACAGACTACAAAGGGAAGCATAGCTGAGAGCTGCCCAGTGACACGAGCCTACCAGACAAGCTAAATAACTTCTATGCTCGCTTCGAGGCAAGTAACACTAACACATGCATGAGAGCATCAGTTGTTGCGGATGACTGTGTGTTCACGCTCTACCTTGGCCGATGTGAGGTAAGACCTTTAAACAGGTCAACATTAGGCCGCAGGACACGTACTCCGAGCATGCGCTGACCAACTAGCAAGTGTCTTCACTGACATTTTCAACCTCTCTCTGTCTGAGTCTGTAATACCAACATGTTTCAAGCAGACCACCATAGTCCCTGTGCCCAATAACACTAAGGTAACCTGCCTAAATGACTACCAACACGTAGCACTCACGTCCGTAGCCAGGAAATGCTTTGAAAGGCTGGTCATGGTTCACATCAACACCATTATCCTAGAGACCCACTCCAATCTGCATACCGCACCAAAAGATCTACAGATGATGCAATCTCTATTGCTCTCCACACTGCCATTTCACACCTGGACAAAAGGAACACCTATGTGAGAATGCTATTCATTGTCTACAGATCAACATTCAACATAGTGCCCTCAAAGCTCATCACTGAGCTAAGGACCGTGGGACTAAACACCTCCCTCTGCAACTGGATCCTGGTCTTCCTGACTGGCTGCCCCCAGGTGGTAAGGGTAGGTAACAACACATCCGCGACGCTGATCCTCAACACAGGGGCCCCTCAGGGGTGCGTGCTCAGTCCCCTCCTGTACTCTCTGTTTACTCATGACTGTACGGCCAGGCACTACTCCAACACCATTATTAAGTTTGCTGATGACTCAATAGTGGTAGGCCTGATCACCAACAACGATGAGACAGCATATAGGGAGGAGGTCAGAGACCTGACCATGTGGTGCAAGGACAACAACCTCTCCCTCAACGTGATCAAGACAAAGGAGATGATTGTGGTCTACAGGAAAAGGAGGACTGAGCACGCCACCATTCTCATCGACGGGGCTGTAGTGGAGCAGGTTGAGAGCTTCAAGTTCCTTTCGTCCACATCACCAACAAACTAACATGGTCAAAGCACACCAAGACAGTCATGAAGAGGGCACGACAAAACTTGTTCTCCCTCAGGAGACTGAAAAATTTTGGCATCAAATCCTCAAAAGGTTTTACAGCTGCACCATCAAGAGCATCCTGACGGGTTGCATCACTGCCTGGTATGGCAACTGCTCGGCCTCCGACCGCAAGGCACTACAGAGGGTAGTGCGAACAACCCAGTACATCACCGGGGCAAAGCTTCCTGCCATCCAGGACCTCTATACCAGGCGGTGTCAGAGGAAGGCCCTAAAAATTGTCAAAGACTACAGCCACCCTAGTCATAGACTGTTCTCTCTGCTACCGCATGGCAAGCGGTATCGGCGCACCAAGTCTAGGTCCAAGAGGCTTTCAAACAGCTTCTACCCCCAAACCATAAGACTCCTGAACAGCTAATCAAATGGCTACCCAGACTATTTGCATTGCCCACCCTCTTCTACGCTGCTGCTACTCTGTTATTATTTATGCATAGTCACTTTAATAACTCTACCTACATGTACATACCACCTCGACACCGGTGCCCCCGCACATTGACTCTGTACCGGTACCCCCTGTATATAGCCGCGCTATTGTTATTTACTGCTGCTCTTTAATTATTTGTTATTCTTATCTCTTACTTCTTTTTATAGGTATTTTCTTAAAACTGCATTGTTGGTTAAGGGCTTGTAAGTAAGCATTTCACTGTAAGGTCTACCTATACCTGTTGTATTCGGCGCATGTGACAAATCATTTTTATTTTTATTTTATTTGTATAAGATCTCCTAAGCCTGTGTTAACCTCAGACCTTATTTTCAGCGTTTATCCCAAAACCCTATTCTTTCCCCATAGGAATGGCTGAACGAACCATATGTAAGATTAATTAAAAGTTAAAGAGCAGCAGAATAGTGAGCAGATATATATATATTTTTTCTTTACATGGGAATTGCGCCATGGCCACCACTGACAAAATCCATTCCATAACCATCTGCGTTTGTGATAAGAACTGATTTTGTTGGGTCCCCACTTACATTGCATGAAATTGGCACGTTGGTGCACATTAAGAACACACAGCTTAGATATTCCCACCCCTTCCACCTCATCGCAAGTGAGCTGATGTTAGAGAAGTAAATTGCCGAACCTGACGCACGGGATGGAAAAAGCCAGAGACAGTTTTTACAAACCGAAATTGCCAACTAATGTGTGTTTGATAATAGTGCCAGCCGAAAATAAAGCCCTCAGGCTCAGACGGTTTCAATGAGGAATGACAGACTGATCTGTGAAGAGAAATGGTGAACGGAATGGTGGCTATACCAATGTTGTACAGTGACTACTGTTGTTTGAGGTCTATAGGAAGTAGGATGAGGTTCACAGCTCTACAACATACAAATATAATGAATCTGCAAATCATTTATAATTTCCTTTTAGTACAATTTCAAATAAAAAAATAAAAACTAGCAGAACATTTAAATGTTTAACACCCACTTCCAAATTGAGCGTTTGCCCCACCCCCTAGACATGGGTGTTTGTGTAGGCTCAATCTAAAAGTTCAGTGAAAATTCCACAGAGGCAATCAAGGATGAGCTATTACAATATCTGTCCAATCCTTTCAGAACTATACGTGCTTTGGAAGTAGGGTATGGGGGTTGATTTAGAATTTTGTAAGAATATAGTCAAGAGCATTTTCTAGACTAAAGCCTCAAATAGAAGGATACAATCACATCTATCCAATATCTCTTCAGCTCAGTGTTCTATGATGGCATCTAGTGGAGAAACTTCATGAAATGAAATCTGGTGGTTGATACTGCATCTTGCATCAATAATAGAGTATCACAATATGAGTCATAATACCCATAAAACCTAGCGGTCAAACAGGGAAATGGTTCCAATCATTTCCCCACCATTCATTATGGGGATTTTAGAAACACTTAAAATAAGGTCTGTGTTCCGTGTAGGCTTACCCTGGCGTGACGTTTTGATAACCGTGTAACGACAGGGTAAGCCTACATGAAACATAGCCCTTATTTAAAGTGTTTCTAAAATCGCCTATGGGAAAGATTTATGGTGGAAAAACGATTGGAACCATTTCCCTGTTTGACAGCTAGGTTTTATGGGTATTATGACACCTGTGGAAGTTAATTTGCCCCAAAACCACAGAGTCGCTGGTTTGATCCCCCTTCAATTTCTACACTGATGACAGCAGTAGGATAGTCCCACAGGCCTTTGAAGAAAGTTCCCGTTTGCTTTTGTGCATGGGACTCTTCTAGAGAGAGTGGGAATTGTGTAGCTTTCTGTGTAGTTCCTCATATACTCTATAATGGGAGTATCGGCACAGGCAGTGCAACTGTCAAAAGACTGATGAAATAGGTTGGTTAAAGGTTGACATACAGAGCCACCAGTAACATGTGACATTGTTACATTTCCTTCCTGGGAACATTTAGCCTAGATGTAGGGCAGCAGGTAGCTTAGTGGTTAGAGTGTTGGGCCAGTAAAAGGTTGCTAGATCGAATCCCCAAGCTGACATGTCAAAATCTGTCGTTCTGCCCCTGAACAAGGCAGTTAACCCACTGTTCCTAGGCTGTCATTGTAAGTAAGAATTAGTTCTTAACTGACTTGCCTAGTTAAATAAAGGTTAAATAAAACATTTAAATTAGTGGGGGCTGCTGAGGGGAAGATGGCTCATAATAATGGCTGGAACGGAATCAATGTGTTTGATGCCACTCCATTCCAGCCATTATTAGTAGTAGTAGCCTCCACTGATGTAAATGTGGTTGTATATTGGCAGATATAAAAGCACAGTTCAAACTATATTTCTGAGACTCAGATTTCAGTGGGTCAGCCCCAGTTAATTGATTAGGAAAGGTGTAGAACATTATCTTGCTATTTCCGGGGCTATATAAATATTCTGTCAACCTACGTTTTTTCCCCCAGGGAATTTATGTAACGCACGAGCTAAACTTCATCCAATCAGAGTTCAATGCGTTGAGGGAAAGCGTAAAGAAAAATGTAACTGATCCTAGTGCTGGTTGATTCCTTACATGGCCATATAACGTATTCCGCAATGAACAATAGTGGCTATATTCTGATTGTAGATCAGTTTCAGACTGCTAGAACATACTAGAAGTGCAACATTTATTTTCACCGGCAGGTGAGGAGTTATTGGAAGAAGATATATAGAGGTAGAGGCTACGTCTCATTCATCGGGTTGCGGAGACTGCGAACAGCTTTCATTCCGAATTGCGTCCATCATATCCAGGTAATTAAAACAACAAAATGTTAATCTGTTATATCCTACATCTTTGTCAGTTATAGGCATATGTAATGTGACGTTTCCTACAATTGTTTATTGGCTAACCATATTCACTTTTGTATCAGTGTTTTCTTATAATTAGAATCCACATGTATATACCTATTTGTTGATTTAAGATAATTTGATGTCTACATTGTTGTATTCACTTGTGGGTCTATTCAACCATTCTCCAAGACGACAGCTAAGAGATGCCAGAGCAGTCTCTAGAAAATGTAATAGGGTACTGGTGAAATGGCCGCAATTAATTGATATGCGCATGGATGCGGAGCCAGCTGTACTGCAGTACTTACTGCGTTGTCCTTCAGAATCCCGGGTGGGGGAGGGTATAAAACGGTCGTGACTTGCGACAGATGAAATTTACCACTGAAATAGCGCGAGAGTTTGGACTGGATGTTTTGAAACCAGCCAGCAATTTGGCGCTTTCCGTTGCTATGGCAATAGAGTCCCTCTATTGCAGCTCTAAGCTGATCGAGGACCACATTCATTAGTAATTAGGTCCTCAATCAGCTTAGAGCTGCCCTAGAGCAGAGGTTCCCAAACTTTTTATACCCCTTCAAACATTCAACCTCCAGCTGCGTACCCCCTCTAGTACCAGGGTCAGCGCACTCTCAAATGTGTTTTTTTGCCATTGTTGTAAGCCTGCCACACACACTATATGATACATTTATTAAACATAAGAATGAGTGTGAGTTGTTGTCACAACCCGGCTTGTGGGAAGTGACAAAGAGCTCTTATAGGACCAGGGCACAAATAATAATATAATAATAATCAATAATTTTGCTCTTTATTTAGCCATCTTACATATAAAACCTTATTTGTTCATCGAAGATTGTGAATAACTCACCACAGGTTAATGAGAAGGGTGTGCTTGAAAGGATGCACATAACTCTGCATTGTTGGGTTGTATTAGAGAGGGTCTCAATCTTAAATCATTTCCCACACATAGTCTGTGCCTGTATTTAGTTTTCATGTTAGTATGGGCCGAGAATCCACTCTCACATAGGTACATGGTTGCAAAGGGCATCAGTGTCTTAACAGCACGACTTGCCAAGGCAGGATACTCTGAGCGCAGCCCAATCCAGAAATCTGGCAGTGGCTTCTGATTAAATTCAATTTTCACAGAACCGCTTGTTGCAATTTCGATGAGGCTCTCTTGTTCAGATATCGGTAAGTGGACTGGAGGCAGTGCATGAACGGGATAACGAATCCAGTTGTTTGTGTCGTCCGTTTTTGGAAAGTACCTGTGTAATTGCACACCCAGCTCACTCAGGTGCTTCGCTATATCACATTTGACATTGTCCGTAAGCTTGAGTTCATTTGCACACAAAAAAAATCATACAATGATGGAAATACCTGTGTGTTCTCCTTGTTAATGCATACAGAGAATAGCTCCAACTTCTTAATCATAGTCTCAATTTTGTCCCGCACAATGAATATAGCTGCAGAGAGTCCCTGTAATCCTAGATTCAGATCATTCAGGCGAGAAAAAAACATCACCCAGATAGGCCAGTCGTGTGAGAAACTCGTCATCATGCAAGTGGTCAGACAAGTGAAAATTATGGTCAGTAAAGAAAACTTTAAGCTCGTCTCTCAATTTAAAAAAACGTGTCAATACTTTGCCCCTTGATAACCAGCGCACTTCTAAATGTTGTAAAAGCGTTACATGGTCGCTGCCCATATCATTGCATAGTGCAGAAAATACATGAGAGTTCAGGGGCCTTGCTTTAACAAAGATAATAATTTTCACTGTAGTGTCCAAAACATCTTTCAAGCTGTCAGGCATTCCACTATGTCTCCCTGTCATGGCTTTTGTGCCATCAGTACAGATACCAACACATATTGACCACCAAAGTCCATTTTATGTCACAAAGCTGTCCAGTACTTAAAAAATATCCACTCCTGTTGTCCTGGTTTCCAGTGGTTTGCAGAAGAGGATGTCTTCCTTAATTGACCCCCCATAAACGTAATGGACATATACCAGGAGCTGTGCCAGGCCCGCTACATCTGTTGACTCTTCCAGCTGTAACGCACAGAATACCCCTCAATCAGCCTCCCGAGAAATGATCTTCAGCGAGACTGGGGGTCGGCAGGGCCTTAAGGCCTAATGGGGCTCCGCTCCACTCATAGAACTGGAGTTACAACTCCGGTAACTATCGTTCTATTGTGGAGCTCCGCCACATAGGGGAGCTCAACGCTCCAAAATGTGCTCCCTGCCGAGCCTAACTCTTCCCACTTAATGAACAGGTCGGGCCCAGCAATGGCTGCGACCAAATCCCGCAGTACTGTAACACACTGTGAAAACAGACTGTGTCACAATGTACTGCGTCCTCGGTCTAATCCGCCCTACTCAGTCTAAAGGCATAGCCAATGACTAGTGGGCAGAATAACATAATGAGTCATACTAATCTGTACCAGCAGATAGATGAGCTCAAAACTGTCAATACTAAAGATTAGTCTAAAAGTACTGTAACACCAGTTACAGAAACTATATCCCTAATCCTTCCGCCCAAACACAGTCATAGACTTGTGGGCAGGATACAACACATGGCTCTACTATGCTACACCCTCAGCCAGGAGTCATGTCATGTAGTTATTCTAATAGGAGAAAGCGGACCTGATGGAAACCCTGTCCATTGATCCTGCGTTTCCCGCCTTAGTTCTCGCCTTCCCACCAGCAAAGCTGAGTATAGGCTAAACCAATTTAGAAGACCTACTCACTGATTTCTCAGTGTAACCCGCCACACTCAATCCATAGCCAAAGCCAATGATTCGTGGGCAGATAATAGAATATGGGCCACCTACTCTGCCTCAGCAGATAGATGATACCTCAATATTCTATCAAATTTAGTGACCGGTTTAATAGTAAAGTAATACTAGTTACAGCACTATTTCCCTCATCACTCCTCCCCAACACAGTGATACACTGGTGGGCAGTTTCGACATTCCCTGTTGTACTGACAGTGTCAGACAAAGGTCATGTCACACGTCTCTCTCTTTGACAAAAAGAGCAGACCTAATGGGAAACCTGCCGTCCTGATCGTCCTGCATCTTTTCTAAATTCAAGTTCTCACTTCAGCCATGCTGAGTACAGAACGAGCTAGAGAGTTATACGACATGTCTAACAGGTAGAATCAGATAAAAGGAGACAGTGACGCCCACGGCACCGCTGCACAAATATCCTCTACCCCTGTTCCTCTAAAAAAGGGCCGTAGACGCCGCTACTCCACGAGTTGAGTGGGCTCATATTCCCTGAGGCAGTGGCCACCCTGCCGCCTCATAAGCCATCTCATTGCCTTCACAAAGCCAATGAGACAGCCGCTGTTTTGAAAGTGGTCTATCCAGTGTACTAGCACTGTGACACACAAATAGCTGAAGCGATGACCTAATCGTTGCTGTGCGTTACACGTAGCACGCCAAGGCGCGCACCGGGCACAGGCGATGAAGCCTCTCCTCTCTCCGCTCCACATGGGGAGGGGGGGAGAAGGCCCACAGCTCAACGGTCTGTGACCTATAAAATCTCTTAATAACCTTCGGAATAAATGCAGGGTTAGGACGTAACACCGCTCTGCTCAGATCGCCGTTAATGGCAAGGCAGTCGGGTCTCGTCGAAAGAGCACCCAAATCACTGACGCGCTTGGCCGTAGTCAAAGCAAGCAACAGTGCCGTCTTCAGAGAACATCTTGAGGGGGATTTGATTCAGTGGCTCGAACGGCGTCTCGCAGAACGCCTCGAGTACCAAAGTTAAATCCCACTGGGGCAGCGTGGCTCTAGGCATTGGCCTAAGCCGCTGCGTTCCCAATAGAAACCATTTCAATAGAGGGTGACAGAAGACGGTGTCTATGCCAAACCTCTCATGACAAGCTGAAATCGCTGCCGCGAATACCTTAATAGTGGTCGGTGAGCGCTGCTTGTCAAACATGAACTGTAGGAAAGAGAGCACGCCCTTGACATGACAGCACACGGTGTACACATTCTCTGTGGCATTTTTTTCTTCTTCCAACCTTGGTCAGTAGAGTGGAGTTTTCCAGAGAAAAATCCAGACACTTCCCAACATCCTCGTCTTCTCTAGAAGCGCCGTCATCATATGACGCCTCAGAACCTGAGGCTAACACAGACATGGCGTCCTCTAGAGGGAGATCTACCCTGAAATGCCCACCGCTGCTTCCTCTCCTTTAAGAAAGGAGGGCGCAGCTAGGGCATTTCGGTGGATCTGTGAGGCCGACCCTAGCGCGCTGTGAACCTAAGCACACGAAACATACAGTGGGGCAAAAAAGTATTTAGTCAGCCACCAATTGTGCAAGTTCTCCCACTTAAAAAGATGAGAGAGGCCTGTAATTTTCATCAATAGTACAATCTAACTCTGACAGACAAAATGAGAAAGAAAATCCAGAAAAATCAACATGGTAGGATTTTTAATGAATTTATTTGCAAAGATATGGTGGAAAATAAGTATTTGGTCAATACAAAAGTTTATCTCAATACTTTGTTATATACCCTTTGTTGGCAATGACAAGAGGTCAAACGTTTTCTGTAAGTCTTCACAAGGTTTTCACACACTGTTGCTGGTATTTTGGCCCATTCTCCATGCAGATCTCTCTAAGAGTGTGATGTTTTGGGCTTGTTGCTGGGCAACACGGACTTTCAACTCCCTCCAAAGATTTTTTTGGGTTTGAGATCTGGAGACTGGCTAGGCCACTCCAGGACCTTGAAATGCTTCTTACGAAGCCACTCCTCGTTGCCCGGGGCGGTGTTGTGTGTTGGATCATTGTCATGCTGAAAAGACCCAGTCCCACGTTTCATCTTCACATCCCTTGCTGATGGAAGGAGGTTTTCACTCAAAATCTCACGATAATGGCCCCATTCATTCTTTCCTTTACACGGATCAGTCGTCCTGTGTCCCTTTGCAGAAAAACCACACCCAAGAGCATGATGTTTCCACCCCTATGCTTCACAAGTAGGTATGGTGTTCTTTGGAATGCAACTCACATTCTTTGTCCTCAAACACAACGAGTTTGAGTTTTAAATACCAAAAAAGTTTCTATTTTGGTTTCATCGATCCAATATGACATTCTCCCAATCTTCTTCTGGATCATCCAAATGCTCTCTAGCAAACTTCAGACGGGCCTGGACATGTACTGTGAAGCAGGGGACCCTGTCCTGGCAACTGCAGGATTTGAGTCCCTGGCAGGCGTAGTGTGTTACTTAGGATGGTAGGCTTTGTTACTTTGATCCCAGCTCTCTGCAGGTCATTAATAGAGACGCGTGTGGTTCTGGGATTTTTGCTCACTGTTTCTTGTGATCATTTTGACCCCACGGGGTGAGATCTTGCCGTGGAGCCCCAGATCGAGGGAGATTATCAGTGGTCTTTTAGTCTTCCATTTCCTAATAATTGCTCCCACAGTTTGATTTCTTCAAACCAAGCTGCTTACCTATTGCAGATTCAGTCTTCCCAGCTTGGTGCAGGTCTACAATTTTGTTTCTGGTGTCCTTGACAGCTCTTTGGTCTTGGCCATAGTGGGGTTTGGAGTGTGACTGTTTGTGAGGTTGTGGGACAGGTGTCTTTTATACTGATAAAAGTTCAACACAGGTGCCATTAATACAGGTAACTGAGTGGAGGACAGAGGAGCCTCTTAAAGAAGAAAGTTACAGGTCTGTGAGAGCCAGAAATCTTGCTTGTTTGTAGGTGACAAATACTTATTTTCCACCATAATTTGCAAAATAATTCATTAAAAATCCTACATGTGATTTTCTGGATTTTCTTTTCTCATTTTTGTCTGTCTAGTTGAAGTGTACCTATGATGGAAATTAACAGGCTCCTCTCATCTTTTTAAGTGGGAAAACTTGCACAATTGGTGGCTGACTATTTGTCCCACTAAGTCGTGCAGGTCCATAGCGCCGCATAGTGGAGCATAGCGACACTGAGCTCTTAAAAGAGCTTTTGGTGTAGAAAATGCGTGCTCATTGAAGGACGATGTCGAGACCAGGAGCTCGACAGCGGGTTCATCCTGAGAGACTTCTTCTTTCTTACTAGGCCTTCTTCAGGCCAGTCCTGTCGATGAAGATAATGGTAGGCTGATTGAGGGGAGGCGTCCCCTTATATAGGGACACCTGTACTCCTATTGGCTGCAGGTGTGTGCATAATTTCTCAGGTTATTCACTGCCTAGGCAGCGGGGTAAACCACAAGGAGCAGAGCTCCCCTATGAGGCGGAGCTCCACGATATAGAACATCTCCTGCCATGTCACTGATGTGTCGTGAAACAGTGTTGTTTGATGAAGGCATTGTCTGTATAGTTTTTTGGGCCTTTTCCCCCAGCATTGTCCCAGCCATATCCGGGGCAGCAGGAAGAATTAAGTCCTCCAAATAGTATGGGACTTGCCTGTCCTAGCCACTCGGTAGCTCACCATATAGGACGCTACTAGCCCCTTCTTATTAATGGTATCTGTTGCTTTTATGCATGTCTTACTACTCTAAAGTTGTCTTTATTGTCACTCCAAAAACTCCTGTGGCTTAATTTTCAAATTGTCATGTTTTGTTTCTAAATGTCTGCGCAATAGTGAAGGTTTCCAGCGAGAGAGTAACACTTAATGTGATTGGATGTTAATTATTTGACTAGGCTACCTGTATTTGACATTGTGTTGTTATTTCGCTGAACACTAGATTTTATTTTTGGCAATGAAACGAGGCTACTGTTTAAAAAAATAAATGTGAATCACATTTTTATTTGGCTTACCCCGACGGCATTGGGCGTACCCCAGTTTGGGAATACCTGCCCTAGAGGCACCAGAACATCCCATTTAAGAACATTTTGAAGATTGTTCCACAAATAAGGTGCAAGAAAACAGAAAGCTGATTTACCTAACTCAGTAGAGACAGAATTTTCAGAGTTAGCCATCCCTGAGACCAGGTGTGGTAATTCTTATGTCTAAAGTTTAGTAATGATGTTAGGTACAGTGGGACTTTTTGCAAAAGGTCTTTATAAATGCCAAAATGGTAATGTATCAACCTACGTGACATCAAAGAGGGCCAATCAACTACTAAAATTGTCACCGTAATAAAATGTAGTGCGCTATGATAAACTGCATCTAACCGCTTTAATGAAGTGGCAGCTGCGTTCATATAGATGTCGCCATGGTCTAGGACCGAGAGGAACGTTGACTGAATAATCTGCGTTCTATTATTTAGCGAAAGGCAGGACCTATTTCTATAGAATAAGCCCATTTTTATTCTCCGCTTCTTAACTAACTCATCAATATGCTTTTTAAAAGACAGCTTTTCACCTATCAATACTGTATGCCAAGATATTTGCAAGCATGGACACGATCAAGTACATATGGTTAAATCAGACTTATTTTTATGCGCTCTAGAGAACAACATACAGTGGGGAGAACAAGTATTTGATACACTGCCGATTTTGCAGGTTTTCCTACTTACAAAGCATGTAGAGGTCTGTCATTTTTATCATAGGTACAAACTTCAACTGTGAGAGACGGAATCTAAAACAAAAATCCAGAAAATCACATTGTATGATTTTTAAGTAATTAATTTGCATTTTATTGCATGACATAAGTATTTGATCACCTACCAACCAGTAAGAATCCGGCTCTCACAGACCTGTTATTTTTCTTTAAGAAGCCCTCCTGTTCTCCACTCATTACCTGTATTAACTGCACCTGTTTGAACATCGTTACCTGTATAAAAGACACCTGTCCACACACTCAATCAAACAGACTCAACCTCTTCGCACATGGCCAAGACCAGAGAGCTGTGTAACGACATCAGGGTAAATTGTAGACCTGTACAAGGGTGGGATGGCGTCAGGACAATAGCCAAGCAGCTTGGTGAGAAGGCAACAACTGTTGGCACAATTATTAGAAAATGAAGAAGTTCAAGATGACGGTCAATCACCCTCGGTCTGGGCTCCATGCAAGATCTCACCTCGTGGGGCATCAATGATCATGAGGAATGTGAGGGATCAGCCCAGAACTACACGGCAGGACCTGGTCAATGACCTGAAGAGAGCTGGGACCACAGTCTCAAAGAAAACCATTATAACACACTACGCCGTCATGGATTAAAATCCTGCAGCGCACGCAAGGTCCCCTGCTCAAGCCAGCGCATGTCCAGGCCCGTCTGAAGTTTGCCATGACCTTCTGGATGATCCAGAGGAGGAATGGGAGAAGGTCATGTGGTCTGATTGAGACAAAAATAGAGCTTTTTTGCTCTAAACTCCACTCGCCGTGTTTTGGAGGAATAGAAGGATGAGTACACCCCAAGAACACCATCCCAACCGTGAAGCATGGAGGTGGAAAATCATTCTTTGGGGATGCTTTTCTGCAAAGGGACAGGACGACTGCACCGTATTGAGGGAGGATGGATGGGCCATGTATCGCGAGATCTTGCCAACAACCTTCCCTCAGTAAGAGCATTGAAGATGGGTCGTGGCTGGGTCTTCCAGCATGACAACGACCCGAAACACACAGCCAGGGCAACTAAGGAGTGCTCCGTAAGAAGCATCTCAAGGTCCTGGAGTGGCCTAGCCAGTCTCCAGACCTGAACCCAATAGAATCTTTGGAGGAGCCGAAAGTCCGTATTGCCCAGCGACAGCCCCGAACCTGAAGGATCTGGAGAAGGTCTGTATGGAGGAGTGGCCAAAATCCCTGCTGCAGTGTGTGCAAACCTGGTCAAGCTTACAGGAAACGTATGATCTCTGTAATTGCAAACTAAGGTTTCTGTACCAAATATTCAGTTCTGCTTTTCTGATGTATCAAATACTTATGTCATGCAATAAAATGCAAATTAATTACTTAAAAATCATACAATGTGATTTTCTGGATTTTTGTTTTAGATTCCTTCTCTCACAGTTGAAGTGTACCTATGATAAAAATTACAGACCTCTACATGCTTTGTAAGTAGGAAAACCTGCAAAATTGTCAGTGTATCAAATACTTGTTCTCCCCACTGTATACTTAGTTTTACCTGCATTCAGTACTAATTTCAGGTCAATAAAGCTTTTCTGTAATACAATGATGACAGACTGTAGTTCAGCTAGAGCCTGGTCAACTGTGGGGGCAAAAGCATACACAACAGTATCATCGGCATACAAGTGCAGGCTACATTTTTTTTTACATTCGATATTCTTAATGTAAATAGTAAAAAGTACAGGACCCAGAATCGACCCCTGCGGGACACCTTTCGTAATATCCAGGAAACCTGTTTGAACACCGTCAGTAGATATACATTGAGTTCCATCTGTCAAGTAATTTTAAAACCAGTTACATGCAGCCTGGTCTAGACCAATTGAGGAAAGCATCTGAATTAGCAGTGCCTGATCAACAGTATCGAAAGCCAATGAAGAGGGCAGCACAATGTTGCCTTTATACTTTTAACTATAGACTCCTCATTCATCTGTAATGACAGCTAGGTAGTATTCATATGGGATGTAAGTGACATGCCAATTTAGCTAACGTCACTGCCATCAGGAAGCACGATGACAAGCTGGTGGGATTGACTAATTCACCGGTGTTGTATCGAGGTGCTTGCCGACGTGAGCGCTTCCTACTAGGTAGCAGTATTTACGTTGTTGCCGGTGGCTGCTAAAGGCGTCCGTATGCTTCCCAGACTAAATAATTTCCGCATACATATGAAGATATTTTGTGATGTTTTTGTTAGTTTTGGACTTCGGCAAAAATAATGTTGAGGCAAGCCGAAGTCTGTAGACAAATCCTACGCTTCCTCATCAGCGATTGGTCAAAAGTAGGGATTCTTTAATGAAGTGCCTGTTGTCATTCAACAAGAGACGACTCGATCTCATGCACATTTCTTCACTTGAGAAATACTGCACCAATCAACCTCAGATGAAAAATTGCACAACTAAGATCTCGACAAAAACGTCAAAATGAATGACAGAGTTCTTCAGTTATCTTCATTTAATGACTATTTTGAGTAAGTGTCTACTGGCTTTTCTCGTAATTCAAGCGAAGGTCTTTTAAAGGAGTATGCGAACACACTCATTCGGCTAGTTGAGCTCGGCTAGACGCTAGCCAAACTGAAGTATGCTGACAACGTTGCCAATTTTCTTCCCTCCCGTGATTTGATAAAAAGTAGGATACTACCCTATACAAGAAATATTTAACACCGATAACCATGTAGATGTCAAGAATGAACGGTAACAACAAGCACTGCGGTCCAGCAACGGTGTGGGAAGTAGCTGGGCTAGAGTAGCCAATATCAGGTTGACAGTCACAGTAAGCACACACAGGGCCGGCCCGCCCATTAGGCAGGATTACGCGGCCGCCTAATTGACACACAAAACCTCACATAATTCTGCCCAAAAACAATGACCATTTCTCTCAACCAGTGGTATATAGGATTTTTAGGGGAGCGCTGATGCCGCTCTTTGATGAACAGTACCCACTTTGTCAATCAGGCTAATCACAACTGCAGTCCAGGAGTTTCACCCTGTGTGCTAAATTTGTCATGATCAGTGGTTTCCAGTTTGTATCTGTCAATTTTTGATGAGCTGATCATAGCGGAAAAATAATATACTACTGCATTTCCTGCTGTAGGCTAAACACATTGCAAATAGAGTACCACAGTATGAATCATAATACCCATAAAACCTAGTGGTCAAACAAGGAAATGGTTCCAACACTTAAAATAAGGACTGTGTTTCATGTAGGCTTACCCTGGCGTGATGTTTTGATAATCGTATAAATCTCTCCAAGACAAGGTGACTTATCAATATATTAGCCTGCATTTTTACATTTACATTTTAGTCATTGAGAGCGACTTACATTAGTGAGTGCATACATTTGAATACTTTTTCCGTACTGGTCCCACATGGGAATCGAAACCACAACGGTGGTGCTGTGAGCGCCATGCTTTACCAACTGAGCTACACAGGACTGAACAAATTGGCTATATTTCTTTAAGTTGACAATTCTGGGAACTGTCTTGTGCAAGTTTTAAATTGACACAATACCTGTTAGCAATGGTGTCAGCTAGAGATGACGTGCAGGAGCTTGCAGGGATTTTTAGTCTTGCATGATGTCTACTTTGATGCTAATTACCATTTTTGAATCTGAGAGAAAATAGATTTACATGGTTATCAAAACGACATGCCAGAGTAAGCCTACACGAAACACTGACTTTTTTTCCTAAAATTCCCTATGGGAAAAATGTATGGTGGAAAAACAATTGGAACCATTTTACTCTTTGACCCCTAGGTTTTATGGGTATTATGACACCTCCACTGTAGAGTTCTATAGGCTCAGGAAACAGTGGCTTGTGAAAGTATTCACCCCTCTGGGCATTTTCCCTATTTTGTTGCTTTACAACCTGGAATTAAAATAGATTTTTTGGGGGGTTTGTATCATTTGATTTACACAACATGCCTACCACTTTGAAGATGCAAAATATTTTTTTATTGTGGAACAAACAAGAAATAAGACACAAAAAAAAACAGAACTTGAGCGTGCATAACTATTCACCCCCCCAAAGTCAATACTTCGTAGAGCCACCTTTTGCAGCAATTACAGCTGCAAGTCTCTTGGGGTATGTCTCTATCAGCTTGGTACATCTAGCCACTGGGATTTTTGCCCATTCCTCAAGGCAAAACTGATCTAGCTCCTTCAAGTTGGATGGGTTCTGCTGGTGTACAGCAATCTTTAAGTCATACCACAAATGCTCAATTGGATTGAGGTCTGGGCTTTGACTAGGCCATTCCAAGACATTTAAATGTTTCCCCTTAAAGCACTCAAGTGTTTCTTTAGCAGTATGCTTAGGGTCATTGTCCTGCTGGAAGGTGAACCTCTGTCTCAGTCTCAAATCTCTTGAAGACTGAAACAGGTTCCCCTCAAGAATTTCCCTGTATTTAGCGCCATCCATCATACCTTCAATTCTGACCAGTTTCCCAGTCCCTGCCGATGAAAAACATACCAACATGCTTCACTGTGGGGATGGTGTTCTCGGGGTGATGAGAGGTGTTGGGTTTGCCCCAGACATAGCGTTTTCCTTGATGACCAAAAAGCTACATATTTGTCATCTAACCAGAGTACCTTCTTCCATATGTTTGGGGAGCCTCCCACATGCCTTCTGGCAAACACCAAACGTGTTTGCTTATTTTTTTCTTTAAGCAATGGCTTTTTTCTGGCCACTCTTCTGTAAAGCCCAGCTCTGTGGAGTGTACGGCTTAAAGTGGTCCTATGGACAGATACCCCAATCTCCGCTGTGGAGCTTTGCAGCTCCTTCAGGGTTATCTTTGGTCTCTTTGTTGCCTCTGATTAATGCCCTCCTTGCCTGGTCCGTGAGTTTTGGTGGGCGGCCCTCTCTTGGCAGGTTTTTTGTGGTGCCATATTCTTTCCATTTTTTTATAATGGATTTAATGGTGCTCCGTGGGATGTTCAAAGTTTCAGATATTTTTTTATAACCCAACCCTGATCTGTACTTCTCCACGACTTTGTCCCTGACCTGTTTGGAGAGCTCCTTGGTCTTCATGGTGCCCCTTGCTTAGTGGTGTTGCAGACTCTGGGGCCTTTCAGAACAGGTGTATATATACTGAGTTCATGTGACAGATAATGTGACACTTAGATTGCACACAGGTGGACTTTATTTAACTAATTATGTGACTTCTGAACGTAATTGGTTCCACCAGATCTTATTTAGGGGCTTCATAGCAAAGGGAGTGAATACATATGCACGCACCACTTTTCCTCTTTACATTTTATATTTGGTTTGGAAACAAGTTATTTTCTTCATTTCACTTCATCAATTTGGACTATTTTGTGTATGCCCATTACATGAAATCCAAATAAAAATCTATTTAAATTACAGGTTGTAATTCAACAAAATAGGAAAAATGCCAAGGTGGGTGAATACTTTTGCAAGGCACTGTAACTTCTGATGAATTTGGGTATCTGATATTCAGAGCATAAATTGCCAAGTTGATTAGTTACAGGAATCAGGACTAATAAAGCCAATGCAACTGCCTGTTTTACAAACTGTAGGTCTACCATATGGATGGGCATTCATTAAATTCCATTGTGGGCTGACACTGTAGGCTACACCCAAGTAAGCACGGGCCGATTTCTTTTGGATGTCTATTTTTGACATCAATGTTTGGTTCAGATTTGGTCCGGTCTGAACTGGCCTTGATTTGGTCCAAAAATAGACGTCTATAAATGACGTCTTTTCAACTTTCATTTAGAACTTAAAATGAACCTAACTTCAACGTCTGGAAAATACGTATTTTAGATGTCTTTTCAATGTAATTTTGCTTACTGGGACTATTCTAGATTTTGCTGGGTATAGATCGGTTAGCTGACAACAGTAAGGAAAAGGATGTGCGTGCTTCCTGTTTTGTGATTCTGGTTGGCCAGATCGCTAGCAAGAATGACCAGAAACTGCCAAATGGGGAGAATCATAAGTGGCTCATTTCATCTTGTTATTGATTCCATGTCTTTTTTTAAATGTTTTGACTGATTCTATTTCAATGTTAATATGGCTAAAATTCACTAGCTAGCTAACAATAAGGTGACCAGATTTATGAAATGAAAACCAGGGACATTTCCAGTTCGGTGGTCAATATATCATTAAAATATCCAATGTTATTATCTATGAAATAAAAATGGTGGACAATTCTGGTTTCATGTATTTAGTCTAACAGGCACACTGTAATAGACAGAGAAAACAACTATATTACAGAAACACAACAGACAAGACAGAACTGTCCAATCTGAACAGCCATTCAGTGGTCCTGGGTAGAATAAGAGCGGAAGAGAACATGAACAAAATTTAAAAAAACAGACAATAGTACTGTATATGTGAAATACTTAACAACATAATAAAGAAATAAGACGATGATGAGATTGGTAACTACATAATATACTTATACCAACCTAATCTGTATATTTCTCAGAAGAATGTATTTTCTTTAGGATTCCCTCTGTCTTTGGCAAGCTTCTCCATGAACTCCTGGCAGGGGAGGTTGAAGTTTGTCTTCACAATAAGCACGGCCTTGATGGTAGGAACAGTGAACCCATTTCTTGCTGCTGTCCAAAWATCATTCATTTGGGAGAACACTCTCTCGACTGGTGCATTACTTCCAGGTAAGCACATGACAACAGACGCTAATCAGCCAGGTTAGTGTGTGGGATGTCATTCTTTTTGAAGTGGGTAACCACCATGCTCCAGCTCTGACTAAGCGGTGTCTCAGATGTTTTCCATTCTTCAAGCGATCCCCCCTTTAGGAACTTTATGCATCCTCATTGATGGTCACATTGGGGCTGCCATCATATACAGTTGAAGTCGGAATCTGGATCTCTTCATGCTGAGGTTGCCTTTTTAAAAGGAGACAATGTAAATCTTTTAGATTATCTGTGTGCTTTCCCCATGCTTGCAAATAGTTCACAGCCATAGTGAAGAATGATTGAGATATTTTGAGAAAGCTCTCTTTAGACATTGCTCTATTTTCCTCAAACTCTCTCAGAAGTCCTCTGACCAAAACTGGAATGAAGTTGTCATCACGTCTTGCAGTCAATTTTGCCTCAACGTTTCTCAGAATTGCAGCTGACTCCACAGCACAGCGGTCCTGACCTTCAAGCATCTTGATCGTGTTACTGAATACGGTCAGGTTTCCATGGACAAAGGCCAGCCAAACTTGAGTCAATGGATCTTCGAACATTGTTCGCAGGACAACAGGGCATTTGTCTTCAGAAAGAAAAAAGGATTTCAATGGCACATACCTTTTCAGCACTCTTTCTAGAGCAGGGAGCATGGACAGCCAGCAAACATTGCTGTGTCCTAAAATGTTATGATACTCCTGGCCAACAAACTCACAAAAGCTCTTCAGTCTTTCTACTCTGACGGTGAAAATAGGAAAATATCTTTGTGAGCAGGTACTCAACATCAAGGGGTATCATATCCAAAGCTGTTCTGGCCGTGTTATGAATGATGTGGGCAGGACAACCTAAGCCAATCACCTCCCGCTGCAGAGCATTTTTAACATTGGTATGGACATTGATCCTCCCCAGCCTATTCAGTCCTCCAAAGTTGGTATTTGTGTTGTCGGCAGGGAATTCCACGACTTTGTTTTCCAGGTTACATTTTTGGATGACCACCAGGACCTCAGATGCAATTTCCTCTGCTGTTTCTCCTTTAAATTCAACAAAATCAAGCAGTTTTGTTTCCACAGATGTGCTGCCATCATATACAGTTGAAGTCAGAAGTTTACATACATCTTAGCGAAATACATTAAAACTCAGTTTTTCACAATTCCTGACATTTAATCCTAATAAATATTCCCTGTTTAGGTCAGTTAGGATAACTACTTCATTTTAAGAATGTGAAATGTCCGAATAATAGTAGAGAGAATTATTTATTTCAGCTTTTATTTCTTTCATCACATTCCCAGTGGGTCAGAAGTTTACATACACTCAATTAGTATTTGGTAGCATTGCCTTTAAATTGTTTAACTTGGGTCAAACGTTTCAGGTAGCATTCCACAAGCATCCCACAATAAGTTGGGTGAATTTTGGAACATTCCTCCGGACAGAGCTGGTGTAACTGAGTCCGCTTTGTAGGCCTCCTTGCTCGCACACACTTTTTCAGTTCTGCCCACACATTTTCTATGGGATTGAGGTCAGGGCTTTGTGATGGCCACTCCAATACCTTGACTTTGTTGTCCTTAAGCCATTTTGACACAACTTTGGAAGTATGCCATTGTTCATTTGGAAGACCCATTTATGACCAAGCTTTAACTCCCTGACTGATGTCTTGAGATGTTGCTTCAATATATCCACATAATATCCCTGCCTTATGATGCCATCTATTTTGTGAAGTGCACCAGTCCCCCCTGCAGCAAATCACGCCCACAACATGATGCTGCCACCCCCGTGCTTCACGGTTGGGATGGTGTTCTTCGGCTTGCAAGCCTCCCCCTTTTTCCTCCAAACTTAACGATTGTCATTATGGCCAAACAGTTCTATTTTTGTTTCATCAGACCAGAGGACATTTCTCCAAAAAGTATGATCTTTGTCCCCATGTGCAGTTGCAAACCGTAGTCTGGCTTTTTTTATGCCGGTTTTGGAGCAGTGGCTTCTTCCTTGCTGAGCGGCCTTTCAGGTTATGTCAATATAGGACTCGTTTTACTGTGGATATAGATACCTTTGTACCCGTTTCCTCCAGCATCTTCACAAGGTCCTTTGCTGTTGTTCTGGGATTGATTTGCACTTTTCGCACCAAAGTACGTTCATCTCTAGGAGACAGAATGCGTCTCCTTCCTTTGCGGTATGACGGCTGCGTGGTCCCATGGTGTTTATACTTGCGTACTATTGTTTGTACAGATGAACGTGGTACCTTCAGGCGTTTGGAAATTGCTCCAAAGGTTGAACCAGACTTGTGGAGGTCCAATTTTTTTTTGATGAGGTCTTGGCTGATTTCTTTTGATTTTCCCATGATGTCAAGCAAAGACGCACTGAGTTTGATGTTAGGTTTTGAAATACATCCACAGGTACACTCCAATTGACTCAAATTATGTCAATTAACCTGTCAGAAGCTTCTAAAGCTTTAATTTTCTGGAATTTTCCAAGTTGTTTAAAGGCACAGTCAACTTAGTGTCTGTAAACTTCTGACCCACTGGAATTGTGATACAGTGAATTAATTATAAGTGAAATAATCTGTCTGTAAACAATTGTTGGAAAAATGACTTGTGTCATGCACAAAGTAGATGTCCTAACCGACTTGCCAAAACTATAGTTTGATAACAAGAAATTTGTGGAGTGGTTGAAAAACTAGTTTTAATGACTCCAACCTGAGTGTATGTAAACTTCTGACTTCAACTGTATCTTACAATATCTGACTACTATTGGCAGCAACATTACACATCCATGATTGGACGCATCAATGTACAGGGACACAAATTCCACCTGGTCTAGGTCTGTGTTACCTGTGTTACCAAAGTAGTTGCCCATGGTGCTAACACGTTACTCACTATGGCGTCACATTTTGTCCTAGCACATGTAAACTTTGGCTCATTAAGCTTCTGTGTCAGTTGTACTGTGCAGTCCATAGATCTGTACCTATGATTGTGTCGCATAGTGTGGTATGCAAAGACACCCTCGTGCACAGGTAAATCATATTCTTCTTGGGAAGGCTATTGTACCTACTCTGTCTGCTCTTCTTCACACTCCATGTGTCACTCTTCTTACTCTCTTAACTTTTTATTTTCCTCCAATCTTTCTCCTCCTCTTTTCTTCACTCGTCTTCCTTCTCTTTCTTCCTTTCCTGCTCATTACCTTTCCACCTCACTCTTCTACACTCTCCTCGCTTCACTCTTTTTACTCCCTTAGTTTTTCCTTCTCACTCTCTTCTCCTTCCTCTCCAATCTTTAATAATAAATAGTACACTCTTAGATAAAATACTTTGGTTAACAGATTCCCATTGCTTGCCTTATTTTTATATTTTGTCAAAAACATTGGAATAATAAATTGGCAGGCTCTGTAATCATATATTTACCTTTCCTCCTCTATCTCCTTCACTCTTTTTCCTATCCAGTCTTCCTCTTCTCCACTCTAACAGAAAACACTATGCTAATGTTATCCATGAAAATGTCAAAATATATATTTTCACACTACTTATTATAATGCCAAACTATTAAAATTGTAATCTACAAATAAATATTATCATAATTAATTGTGCATTCATTTAATATAATCATATTTTCAAAATAGCCCGTCCACTGCATGTTTACATGTGAATGTTTTTTAACCTAGCTACCATGACAGTAGCTAGCTAACCTAGCTAGCTAACTTAGTCTACATAGCTAACGTTAGCTAGCATAACCTATTTAAAACCTTATAGAGCAGATCATCTATCTATATAATGAATAGTGACATTATAACATCACTAGCTAGTATCTCAAACGATGGTAGCTTACCTGGCTTGAAAAGACGTTTGTGGTGATGTTGTGGATTCACTTGACACTTGCTAGTTCTCCACAGCAGTTTTCTCTTAACTTCTTATGGCTGCGGGGCAGTATTGAGTAGCTTGGATGAAAAGGTGCCCAGAGTAAACTGCCTGCTCCTCAGTCCCAGTTGCTAATATATGGCTTCCGCATTCCGCATTCAACAACCCGGTCGCATTCCGCTTCGCTCCACAGGTAGTATCACATTTCATTTCATTTCATTAAAGTACAACGGTTTGATTTGTTTGATCTTAGCTAGCTACATAGCCGTCTTTGTATCAAAGATAATTGTGTAGTTTAGAGCGATTTTCTAGGTTAGCTAGCCAGCTATTTTCGTCCTTTTAACTTAACGTAACGTAATCAACACTGCTAGCTAGCCAGCTAGCCACCGAATAGCAGCACTGTAGAAACTATTACATTCAACGGAACAACGGAACGACTTGATTAGTGTAGTGTTAGCTAGCTACATAGTTGTCTTTGCTGTCTTTGTATCTAAGATAAACTGTGGAGTCTAGAGTAATTTCGGTTAGCTAGCCAGCTATTTTCGTCCGCCGCTGCCGTTCTCCTACCTAGTCAACACTGCTAGTCAACACTGCTAACACTGCTAGCTAGCCAACCTTCTACCGAATAGCAGCACTGTAGAAACTATTACATTACACGACGATTGATTGTGTAGTGTTAGCTAGCTACATAGTTGTCTTTGCTGTCCTTGTTCTAAGACAATTGTGTAGTTTAGACTAATTATCTAGCCAGTACCTGGCCAGCTACACTTTCAAACAAAGTCAACAACGCACCCACTGCTAGCTAGCCTACTTCAGCAGTACTGTTCATTTTAATCATTTTAGTCAATAAGATTTTTGCAACATAAGCTTAACTTTCTGAACATTCGAGACGTGTAGTCCACTTGTCATCCACCTCTCCTTTGCATTAGCGTAGCCTCTTCTGTAGCCTGTCAACTATGTGTCTGTCTATCCCTGTTCTCTCCTCTCTGCACAGACCATACAAACGCTTCACACCGCGTGGCCGCGGCCACCCTAACCTGGTGGTCCCAGCGCGCACGACCCACGTGGAGTTCCAGGTCTCCGGTAGCCTCTGGAACTGCCGATCTGCGGCCAACAAGGCAGAGTCACTCCAGCCTATGCTTCCCTCCAGTCCCTCGACTTCTTGGCACTGACGGAAACATGGATCACCACAGATAACACTGCTACTCCTACTGCTCTCTCTTCGTCCGCCCACGTGTTCTCGCACACCCCGAGAGCTTCTGGTCAGCGGGGTGGTGGCACAGGGATCCTCATCTCTCCAAGTGGTCATTCTCTCTTTCTCCCCTTACCCATCTGTCTATCGCCTCCTTTGAATTCCATGCTGTCACAGTTACCAGCCCTTTCAAGCTTAACATCCTTATAAATTTATCGCCCTCCAGGTTCCCTCGAGAGTTCATCAATGAGCTTATGCCTTGATAAGCTCCTTTCCTGAGGACGGCTCACCTCTCACAGTTCTGGGCGACTTTAACCCTCCCACGTCACCTTTGACTCATCCTCCTGCCTCCTTCTTTCCACTCCTCTCCTCTTTGACCTCCACCCCTCACTCCCCCTACTCACAAGGCAGGCAATACGCTTGACCTCATCTTTACTAGATGCTGTTCTTCCACTAACCTCATTGCAACTCCCCTCCAAGTCTCCGACCACTACCTTGTATCCTTTTCCCTCTCGCTCTCATCCAACACTTCCCACACTGCCCTACTCGGATGGTATCGCGCCGTCCCAACCTTCGTCTCTCTCTCCCCGCTACTCTCTCCTCTTCCTCCTATCATCTCTTCCCTCTGCTCAAACCTTCTCCAACCTATCTCCTGATTCTGCCTCCTCAACCCTCCTCTCCTCCCTTTCTGCATCCTTTGACTCTCTATGTCCCCTATCCTCCAGGCCGGCTCGGTCCTCCCCTCCGCTCCGTGGCTCGACGACTCATTGCGAGCTCACAGAACAGGGCTCGGGCAGCCGAGCGGAAATGGAGGAAAACTCGCCTCCCTGGCGACCTGGCATCCTTTCACTCCCTCCTCTCTACATTTTCCTCTTCTGTCTCTGCTGCTAAAGCCACTTTCTACCACTCTAATTCCAAGCATCTGCCTCTAACCCTAGGAAGCTCTTTGCCACCTTCTCCTCCTCCTCCTCCGAATCCCCCCCCCCCCCCTCCCCCCCCCCCTCCTCCCTCTGCAGATGACTTCGCAACCATTTTGAAAAAGGTCGACGACATCCGATCCTCGTTTGCTAAGTCAAACGACACCGCTGGTTCTGCTCACACTGCCCTACCCTGTGCTCTGACCTCTTTCTCCCCATCTCTCCTCTCTCGCCAGATGAAATCTCGCGTCTTGTGACGGCCGGCCGCCAACAACCTGCCCGCTTGACCCTATCCCCTCCTCTCTTCTCCAGACCATTTCCGAGACCTTCTCCCTTACCTCACCTCGCTCATCAACTCATCCCTGACCGCTGGCTACGTCCCTTCCGTCTTCAAGAGCGAGAGTTCACCCCTTCTGAAAAAACCTACACTCGATCCCTCCGATGTCAACAACTACAGACCAGTATCCCTTCTCTCTTTTCTCTCCAAAACTCTTGAACGTGCCGTCCTTGCCAGCTCTCCTGCTATCTCTCTCAGAATGACCTTCTTGATCCAAATCAGTCAGGTTTCAAGACTAGTCATTCAACTGAGACTGCTCTTCTCTGTATCACGGAGGCGCTCCGCACTGCTAAAGCTAACTCTCTCTCCTCTGCTCTCATCCTTCTAGACCTATCGGCTGCCTTCGATACTGTGAACCATCAGATCCTCCTCTCCCCCCTCTCCGAGTTGGGCATCTCCGGCGCGGCCCACGCTTGGATTGCGTCCTACCTGACAGGTCGCTCCTACCAGGTGGCGTGGCGAGAATCTGTCTCCTCACCACGTGCTTTCACCACTGGTGTCCCCAGGGCTCTGTTCTAGGCCCCTCCCTATCTCGCTATACACCAAGTCACTTGGCTCTGTCATAACCTCACATGGTCTCTCCTATCATTGCTATGCAGACGACACACAATTAATCTTCTCCTTTCCCCCTTCTGATGACCAGGTGGCGAATGCATCTCTGCATGTCTGGCAGACTAATCAGTTTGGATGACGGATCACCACCTCAAGCTGAACCTCGGCAAGACGGAGCTGCTCTTCCTCCCGGGGAAGGACTGCCCGTTCCATGATCTCGCCATCACGGTTGACAACTCATTGTGTCCTCCTCCCAGACGCTAAGAACTTGGCGTGATCCTGGACAACACCCTGTCGTTTCAACTAACATCAAGGCGGTGGCCCGTTCCTGTAGGTTCATGCTCTACAACATCCGCAGAGTACGACCTGCCTCACACAGGAAGCGGCGCAGGTCCTAATCCAGGCACTTGTCATCTCCCGTCTGGATTACTGCAACTCGCTGTTGGCTGGGCTCCTGCCTGTGCCATTAAACCCCTACAACTCATCCAGAACGCCGCAGCCCGTCTGTGGTTCAACCTTCCCAAGTTCTCTCACGTCACCCCGCTCCTCCGCTCTCTCCACTGGCTTCCAGTTGAAGCTCGCATCCGCTACAAGACCATGGTGCTTGCCTACGGAGCTGTGAGGGGAACGGCACCTCAGTACCTTCAGGCTCTGATCAGGCCCCACCACAACACAAGGGCACTGCGTTCATCCTCCACCTCTGGCCTGCTCGCCTCCCTACACTGAGGAAGTACAGTTCCCGCTCAGCCCAGTCAAAACTGTTCGCTGCTCTGGCCCCCCAATGGTGGAACAAACTCCCTCACGACGCCAGGACAGCGGAGTCAATCACCACCTTCGGAGACACCTGAAACCCCACCTCTTTAAGGAATACCTAGGTAGGATAAAGTAATCCTTCTGACCCCCCCCCCCCTTAAAAGATTTAGATGCACTATTGTAAAGTGGCTGTTCCACTGGTGTCATAAGGTGAATGCACCAATTTGTAAGTCGCTCTGGATAAGAGCGTCTGCTAAATGACTTAAATGTAAATGTATATGCATATTATTAGTATATTTGGATAGAAAACACTCTGAGGTTTCTAAAACTGTTTGAATGATGTCTGTGAGTATAACAGAACTCATATGGCAGGCAAAAACCAGAGAAAAAATCCAACCAGAAGTGGGAAATCTGAGGTTGGTCGATTTTCAACTCAGCCCCTATCGAATACACAGTGGGTTATGGGTCATTTTGTCTGATGCTTCTACTGTGAAGTGGGGCCGAATGAGAGGGATTGAGTAAGGCTACCATGACCTGAACATGCGCTGACCATGCACGTTCAGGTGAGAGCGAGCTCTGTTCTATCGCATTTCTGAAGACAAAGGATCTCCGGTTGGAACATTATGAAGATTTATGTTAAAAACATCCTAAAGATTGATTCAATACATCGTTTGACATGTTTCTACTTACTGTAACGGAACTTTTGATATTTTGTCTGCTTTTAGTGACGCGGCTTCGTGACTTTGGATTTGTTTTACCAAACGCGCTAACAAAAGTAGCTATTTGGACATAAATGATGGACATTACCGAACAAATCAAACATTTATTGTGGACTGGGATCCTGGGAGTGCATTCTGATGAAGATCATCAAAGGTAAGTGAATATTTATAATGTTATTTCTGAGTTCTGTTGACTGCACAATATGGCGGATATATTTTTGTCTTGATTGGGCTCTGAGCGCCGACCTCAGATTATGGCATGGTTTGCTTTTTCCGTAAAGCTTTTTTGAAATCTGACACATTGGTTGCATTAAGGAGAAGTGGATCTAAAATCCCATGTATAACACTTATGATCTTTGATCAACGTTTATTATGAGTATTTCTGGAAATTGATGTGGCTCTGCAAAATCACCGGATGTTTTTGGAACTACTGAACATAACGCGCCAATGTATACTGAGATTTTTTGATATAAATATGAACTTTACCGAACAAAACATACATGTATTGTGTAACATGAAGTCCTATGAGTGTCATCTGATGAAGATCATCAAAGGTTAGTGATTAATTTTATCTCTATTTCTGCTTTTTGTGACTCCTGTCTTTGGCTGGGAAAATGGCTGTGTTTTTCTGTGATTTGGCGGTGACCTAACATAATCGTTTGTGGTGCTTTCGCTGTAAAGCCTTTTTGAAATCGGACACTGTGGTGGGATTAACAACAAGATTACCTTTAAAATGGTATAAGATACTTGTATGTTTGAGGAATTTTAATTATGAGATTTCTGTTGTTTGAATTTGGCGCCCTGCACTTTCACTGGCTGTTGTCATATCGATCCCGTTAACGGGATTGCAGCCATAATTAAACTAGCGCAAGCAAGTAACGTTAGTTAGTAGAAGACGAGTGAATGAAGCTGCTATAGCGAGCGGCCCCATCTGTTGGCCAAAACAAGCACAACACGATTGAGACATCAACCGGTAGGCTCCTGCCTGATCTTTCTTGCCACGTAAAATATTATTTCACTTCGCGGTCTGTTTTTAACACACAGTTAAAAACGGGGACAGCTCCAGCCGGGGACAGCTCCAGCCGGGGACAGGCCACCAAAAACGGGTCTGGTCACCCTAGCTAACAAACAACTTGCATTTGAGAGACAAGTGTTCATTGTGCTAATTTATTTACGTTTTCAATAAACATTGGAGACTAAATATAGTTTACATGTTGTCAATAATCTAAGCCAACCCTGTTTGTTTTGCCCCATAGTTGCGCATGCCTTGGTTTTGTTGCTAAACAACCAGCCTGTCTATAGGAGGGCACAATTTCTTTGGCCAGTCTAGGGTGGCAGAACAGCCAGGACTGGGCCTGAGCACACGCATGCAACAGTACACCCATCATCGAACAGTTTTGACTGGGCTGAGCGGGAACTGTACTTCCTCAGAGGTAGGGAGGCGAGCAGGCCAGAGGTGGATGAACGCAGTGCCCTTGTTCAGGCCCTACACCCAAACAAGGGCACTGCGTTAATCCACCTCTGGCCTGCTCGCCTCCCTACCTCTGAGGAAGTACAGTTCCCGCTCAGCCCAGTCAAAACTGTTCGCTGCTCTGGCACCCCAATGGTGGAACAAACTCCCTCACGACGCCAGGTCAGCGGAGTCAATCACCACCTTCCGGAGACACTTGAAACTCCACCTCTTTTAGGAATACCTAGGATAGGATAAAGTACTCCTTCTAACCCCCCCCCCCTTAAAAGAGTTAGATGCACTATTGTAAAGTGGTTGTTCCACTGGATATCATAAGGTGAATGCACCAATTTGTAAGTCGCTCTGGATAAGAGCGTCTGCTAAATGACTTAAATGTAAATGTAAAATCATCAACTCTTTCATCGAAAATAAACAATCATACATTTTATTAACTGAGAATGTACAATTACTTTGTGTAAAGCTAACAGTTAAATATGACTCATTCATCCTCTGGCTTCAAAATGTTAAGTCCAACTCTTGCGGTAGTTCAATTGTAAATCTTGTCTGTCGCTGTATTCCAATTGTAAATCTCATCTGTCGCTGTATTCCATCTAGTCACAACCGTGCAAAGCACGTGCCTCCCCAGATGGTCAGGGATCATCCCAGATAAAGATAAATCGCATTTGCGAACCATGCCAAACTGGGTGAAAGTGCAATGATGCAATTGCCAAGGCAAGACATTCTGACATTTGATTGTGTAACATAATAATAGTAGGCTAAATAGTGTTTATGGTGCTCACTCTAGTATAATTTATAGGTTCATAGATGAAAAAAGCACCATAGCTTATTTTGTGTGTACTCCTAATAGATTGAGTGTGCCATTACCCACAGCCCTATGGGTTTGTATGCCCTTGGAAATTCCCATGCTGTCTCAATGTGTCAACCTCTGCTGCATGGTGAATTTCCCATGGGACTGCAGTAGCATAGTCTTTACAGTAGTAAGGCAGCGCACCATGTATACCTCTTGCCTTGCCTAAGATGGCTGCCTGGCCCATCCAATGCCAGCCCATACATGAATGGCGAAGATGCATAAAGATGGCAGCCCCCATGTACTTACCACAAATGCCTCGTTTGCTAAGTTCACCGTATTGTACATTGCTCACCGCTAAAAAACTTGTAAAGGCGTTACATGATTCAAATTCTAGCTCCAAGACAGCGGCAAATTGAAAAAACGAAAAAGTAGATTGTGCTGATTGGTTCAGTGTGCCAGTTTAGAACTTTGTGGGAAGTAATAAAAACAAGGATGTCATTTGCAATGGTACCTCTATTTTTTCGGCACTCAGCAAATTTCAGGTCTGCTGAGCGCAACTTAAACTTGAAAATTCTGTGCAACTTCCGGCGTGCGTTTACTGTGAACATTGAGGCTTTACTCGCTTTAAGGTACAGTTTTAACAGTGGCCAAGTAGGCTACTGTGGTTATTTGATCAAAGTGTAGGCCTACCAGAGTGGCCTACCAGAGAGGTCTACCATCAAAACAAAAAATGCATCCCACAACATTTTAACATGGAAATAGCAGTTCTATCATTCACCTACGGTAGCAGCAAGTGTGTGTTGTTCAATGTTTTCCTACATTCCATGAGACTTCTAAAAAAAAACATGCAGGGCTTGTCATGAACCTGTTTATCCACTTGTCCTGAAAATGTTGTTGTTTGATGCAAGAAACCACTTTACAAAATAACATTCATTATTATTCCCATACCATTATTACAAAGAATCAGACAAATTATGCTACCCTCTTCCTATTGCCTACTTAGCTTATTCAAGACCACTCAAAATACAACACTGCCCCTTTAAAACATAAAAAAAGCTATTTAACTGCCTTGCTTTTCAAAGATGACTAGAAATGCACACATTTCGTGCTCACTCCCCTATTATTGAATAGAAATTAGCTTTAACTGGGCTAATAACTCACTAACTAGCAAAGAATATGAACACATGTATGCAGGTGACAACATGCAGATCTCAAAACAAGCACCTCTACTCGTGACCGCTCATGCAGTAAACACAGTCCAGTTCAAAGTGAACAGCACAGATCCATATATGGCAATGGCTATTTGCATATAGGCCAACTGCAGTTCGGATTGGTTATGGTGCGCCGGTCTGTGTAGAGTATGGGCCTGAGTCATGCTTGTTAATGCAGTAGAATCCTACTCCGATGTGTTCTGCCTACAAGAAAATCTCTTGCATAGTTTGCTTTGTTTTTCGGTATGTTACATTGGAAGTGGCTAATATTGTGTTGATTCAAGCACAATTCCCAAGGTAGAACGAAACGTTGATAGTGTTAATTAAAGGAGGAAACTGAGTGAAGTGAAGTTCAATCTTGTGCTTCTCTGTGCACGCTGATATTTCTTCTGCACTGCAGTCCAAGAGCTGCGTGCAGTTTAGCAGGAACATTGTTCATATCTGAATTTCTCAATATTTATGCACCTTTGCCATCAGTTTAAAGAGCAACTGTACCTAAAAAGCAACTTCTCATTTTGAAAATGGCCTATGTGGCATCAATATGTGCCAAACATTTATTCTAGTGTCAAAATTGACGACAAAGTTTAAATAGGAAAATTTTGGTCATAAAGTATGTCTCGTACAAAATGGAGATTGGCAAGATGATAGGAAAACAAAATTATGTCATGGAATGAAGAGTACTGTAACAGTTTTCCATGGGCTGTGTTTAGTTTAATCCTGCCCAAATTCCCACAACTGGCAGAACCCAAGTAATCATCAATCCAGAACTCAGATCGCAATGCCAATGGTCAATTTGGTTGACATTCGATATCACAATGGGGCTAGTTAGGGACCATCATTAAATTACACAGTGTACATGGAACAATAATTTAAAAGGTCAATAGCTCCAAATTTCAATGACTTAACCTTAAACTAACTATAAATTGTAGAAATTCATTTACAAATATTGAAAGCATTCGATGAGACAACTAAAAGATGTGCAACATGAAAATATTGTCCCTTTTTACATTGTGTAATTGACGGCCCCTAACTATCCCCAGAGATAGGCTATCCAAAGTAAAACCAACTTTGCCACGGTGGCACACCAGCCGACTGAAGCTAATTGGCCTAATAATTTGGCCAACTCTTTCCACCTGCGTACACACAGGAAACACCCACATCAAGCCACACCCCAAAACAAACTCACCTTTGAATTCTGTCAAGGCCATTAGCATTTTTTAATGAACCAAATCTAAAACAAGGCCAAATCAGGAAGTGCAGTCGCCCTTTAAATGAAACTGAAGGCCTATGACTTTTTTGGAACCGGATTAGTCACCGTTCTTAGGAATTGAATTTCAACACGAGTTGGCATATTTCTCCATGAAGGAAGTTGCACATGTAATCTATGGTGGCTACGTCTACCCAGGCAGCCCAATTCAGATGTTTTTTCCACTTTCTTTTGACTAATCTGAACAGCTTTGAAAAATATATTGCCACATCAGAGCTGATCTGATTGGTCAAAAGACCAATTAGTTAAAAAAATATCAGAATTGGGCTGCCTGTGTAAATGCGGCCACAGTGACTCATAAACTACAGTCCAAAGTCTCTATGGGTCACTTTACCTTGAGTGATCATGACTGCCACCTATTGGAAAGACTTTGCTCATCATTAAATATTTATCTGTTTTCACAGCAACCATGTCTAAGGGAACAGCAGTCGGCATTGATCTCGGGACCACTTACTCCTGCGTGGGTGTGTTCCAGCATGGCAAGGTTGAAATCATTGCCAACGACCAGGGTAACAGGACCACACCAAGCTATGTTGCCTTCACTGACTCTGAGAGGCTCATCGGTGATGCTGCCAAGAATCAGGTTGCCATGAACCCCTGCAACACAGTGTTCGGTAAGTTTATGTATTGCAATGGTGATTATTGGTAGATGTTTGTAAAGGTGTGATGCAGTTTATTCCTGCCATTTGTAGTTTCCACCAGAGGTTTTATAACCTTCCTTGGATGTCTGAGTGAGAAACCAAAGATCAACTGCTATGATCAGAGTATGTCTATAATGCAATCGTTTTAACATACTTTTTATTTGCGTATTCCAGATGCTAAGCGTTTGATTGGTAGAAGATTTGAGGACACCGTGGTTCAGTCTGACATGAAACACTGGCCTTTCAACGTCATCAGCGACAGCGGACGCCCCAAAGTGGAGGTTGAATACAAAGGCGAGACCAAGAGCTTCTACCCTGAGGAAATCTCCTCCATGGTGTTGGTCAAGATGAAAGAGATTGCAGAGGCCTACCTCGGGAAGGTGAGTTTGAGTTACATTGCAGTCTATTTCAGATTTTTAACAGTTTGTGTATTCATTCACAACTTCTTCTTTTTTTCTACCCTCATTTTTGCAGACTGTATCAAATGCGGTTGTAACAGTGCCAGCTTACTTTAACGACTCTCAGCGCCAAGCAACCAAAGATGCTGGAACAATCTCTGGTCTGAACGTTCTGCGAATCATCAATGAGCCAACCGCTGCCGCTATTGCTTATGGCTTGGACAAGAAGGTGAGACACATATATATTTTTAGAGCTCAGGAAGGTCTATTGAAATAATAATTGGACAAACTAGATTTAATTCGCTATGATGAATTTTATTCCTGCCATTAATTTATATATATACACAAACACTCTGTACATGGGACAATAATTATATATATATATATAGAGAGCTAGCCATGTGTCATACCGTTTAAATATTGAACATTCTTCTGTTTCAGGTTGGTGCTGAAAGGAATGTCCTTATCTTTGATCTGGGTGGTGGCACCTTTGACGTGTCCATCCTGACCATTGAGGATGGCATCTTTGAGGTTAAGTCCACTGCTGGAGACACCCATCTGGGTGGAGAAGACTTTGACAACCGCATGGTCAACCACTTCATCGCAGAGTTCAAACGAAAGTACAAGAAAGATATCAGTGACAACAAGAGAGCTGTTCGCCGTCTCCGCACCGCCTGTGAGAGGGCAAAGCGCACCCTGTCCTCCAGCACCCAGGCCAGCATCGAGATTGACTCTCTGTACGAGGGAATCGACTTCTACACCTCCATCACCAGAGCTCGCTTTGAGGAACTCAACGCAGACCTTTTCCGTGGCACCTTGGACCCAGTGGAGAAATCCCTCCGTGATGCCAAGATGGACAAGGCCCAGGTCCACGATATTGTCCTGGTCGGAGGCTCCACTCGTATCCCCAAGATCCAGAAATTGCTCCAAGATTTCTTCAACGGCAAAGAGCTCAACAAGAGCATCAACCCCGACGAGGCTGTGGCCTATGGCGCAGGTGGATCACTGATCATCTTGTGTTCACTCTGTGGTCATTGGGCTGCTATAACTAGCCCTAACCTAATAGTTTAGCTGTGATTAAGTTTATTCCTGCCATTAGTACTCAAAAGATGGCACAACACCTTCCTTTTTTAATGTCTGAGCGACAATGTTACTGTGGCTCTACAATTATGTTTTGACATGAGTCTAACCTCACCATTCCCTTTTACAGCTGTCCAGGCAGCCATCCTCTCAGGTGACAAGTCTGAAAATGTCCAGGACCTGCTTCTGCTGGACGTCACCCCCCTGTCCCTGGGTATTGAGACAGCTGGAGGTGTCATGACCGTCCTGATCAAACGTAACACCACCATCCCAACCAAGCAGACCCAGACCTTCACCACCTACTCAGACAACCAGCCTGGTGTGCTCATTCAGGTGAGAAGACCCTGCATAAAATGTACATTTCAGGGCAATGTTTCCTCATTCCTTTAGCCATTTGCTGTGATTAAGTTTACTCTTGCCATTCGTAGTTTCCACCAGAGGTTGAAAGACAAAATATGTCCCAATACCTCTGTTGGATGTCTAAGTGACTATTTAGTGAAATGTACTTCTCATTTGAATACCATGTATGGTTTTAGCTAATATAGACTGTATCCTCCAGGTGTATGAGGGTGAGAGGGCCATGACCAAGGACAACAACCTGTTGGGCAAGTTTGAGTTGACTGGAATCCCCCCTGCACCTCGCGGTGTTCCTCAGATTGAGGTCACCTTCGACATTGACGCAAACGGCATCCTCAATGTCTCTGCCGTTGATAAGAGCACTGGCAAGGAGAACAAGATCACCATCACCAATGACAAAGGTAGACACAATAAAATGTGACCAAAGTGAAATGCTATTACAATATGATGCCCACTTGGATAGTGAGTGTATCCTTAACTTAACTTTTTTTTTTGTCTGACCAGGTCGCCTGAGCAAGGAGGACATTGAGCGTATGGTCCAGGAGGCTGAGAAGTACAAGTGTGAGGATGATGTGCAGCGTGACAAGGTTTCCTCCAAGAACTCCCTGGAGTCCTACTCTTTCAACATGAAGTCTACTGTGGAGGATGAGAAACTGCAGGGCAAGATCAGTGACGAGGACAAGACCAAGATTCTGGACAAGTGCAATGAGATCATTGCCTGGCTGGATAAGAACCAGGTACAGTATATTGATGTGCCCATTAATTTAAACCAAGTTTACATTTACATTTTAGTCATTTAGCAGACGCTCTTATCCAGAGCGACTTACAGTAGAGTGCATACATTTTATTACATTTTTACATACTGAGACAAGGATATCCCTACCGGCCAAACCCTCCCTAACCCGGACGACGCTATGCCAATTGTGCGTCGCCCCACGGATCTCCCGGTTGCGGCCGGCTGCGACAGAGCCTGGGCGCGAACCCAGCCCAGCCTGGGCGCGAACCCAGAGACTCTGGTGGCGCAGCTAGCACTGCGATGCAGTGCCCTAGACCACTGCGCCACCCGGGAGACAAGTTATTACCCATAACGTGTCAAGAAGGCAAATAAATCAATCAATCTTAACCTGTATATTTTCTTTCACAGACTGCGGAGAAGGAAGAGTATGAGCACCAGCAACAGGAGCTGGAGAAGGTGTGCAACCCCATCATCACCAAATTGTACCAGAGTGCCGGTGGCATGCCTGGTGGATTGCCTGGAGGCTTCTCAGGCGCTGGCGGTGCTGCTCCTGGAGGTGGTGGATCCTCAGGCCCCACCATCGAGGAAGTCGATTAAACCCAATGTCCCATCTCATCACTCTGTAAACACAAAGCATGTCACCCCAGAGTCCCAATCTGTAAAGCCAAGGCTGGTCATTGGCTGAGTAATTTTAAACTGATAAAAGCTGCTATGTGTGTTTTGAATACTTGAATATGTACACTGTCAAAATAGTGGGATTTTAAGGAAGAAGAGTTTGCCTGTCTATACATTTTGAGTCCTGGAGAATAAATTATTATTTATGTCACTAACCACGCTTCCATCCACAGTTTTTATGAGAGTAAAAAAAAAAAAAAATCATGATAACTGTGATGGAAATGGCTAGTTTCGGTACAATTTTATAAATACCGACAGATAATTTGTTTGTTCAACATGGTGGCCTCTTTTTGTGTCGGTAAAATTAATTATGCGAGAAAAGGTGGTGGAAATGCCTTTATGCGCAAATATTGATTTAATAACCATCATATCGAAGTAAACTTGGGAGTCACATAATGATATAGTGTGTGTGGTCCTCCCACTATGACTCGAAACCATGCAGTTTATTAAGTTACAAATGAAATAACTTATGAACTTCACAGGGTGGTGAAAGTGCACGATGATCTTGATGCTACTTTCCAATAAATATCGAAGGTCTTATTCTGGTGACGATGATCGATGCTTGACTGCCGTTTGACAAATAAAAGTATTCTCGCTCTTATCCATAATAATCTGCACAGGCGTGGTTCTTGAGTTAAATAAGCAATTGACATCCCATCATGCTTAGGGTCATGTTTTGGCTACGCCAAATAATGCCCCCATCCACAAGGCATCAGTGGTCACTGAATGGGTTGATGAGGATGAAAATGATGTTAACCATATGCCATGGCATCAAATATCCCAAAATATCAACCCAATTATGTGAGATTCTGCAGCAGCGTCTGAGAGAGCATTTTCCACCACCATCAGCAAAACACAAAAATATGGATTCTCGTGGAAGAATGGTGTCGCAGAATGGTGAATGGTGTCGCATCCCTCTAATAGAGTTCCAGACACTTGTAGAATCTATGCCAAAGTGCATTGAAGCAGTTCTGGCTCATGGTGGCCCAACGCCTTATTAAGACACTTTATGTTGGTGTTTCCTTTATTTTGGCAGTTACCATTTATGATTATTTTGGAATAAGAAAATTTCACAACAGAACTGCCCAGTGGTCACTTTAGGAATGGTTAGTGCTATCCAGAATCCTTGGGACGTCCCCTCAACGGGGTGACATCAGAGTTGACGTCCCAAGGATTCCCTTTAGACTTATGTAGGCCATTGCACCGACTGCATCAGTCCACTAGGGGTAGAATCAAAGAGGATAGTGAAAGACACTCGTCTAAACGTCATCCTATTCATATAGAGATAAATAGTAATGGTGTCTTTTTGTAGGCACTAGCATGGTTCGTTGGACAAAGCATATTGGGAAATGAATGTCGTTTCTGTAGGGTTTTTGAATAAACGCTCAAAATAAGGTCTGTGGTTAACTTAGGCTTAGGAGATCTTTTGTTTTGTTCTATGAGAATCTTCATCAGCTCATGTCACTTTTTGTGAATTTTTAAGAATTTAAGTAATTAAAAAAATCACAAACATTAACTGACTGATGAAGTAATTGAGATAATAATAAGAATTAAATAAGCTAATAATGATTATCATGGAATAAAACATATAAGATTTCCTAAGCCTGTGTTAACCTCAGACCTTAATTTCCCAAACCTCTATTCATGTCTCATAGGAATTGCTTAATGAACCAGAGGTAACTCAGTTCCTTCCGGTTTTTATGATTACATCCTGGCAAACTTTATTAACAGCAGAGAGATGCTCTAAAGAAAAGAGATGCTAATCTAGGAAATTAGTTTAAGTGCAGTGCAGTGCATTCGGAAAGTATTCAGACCCCTTGACTTATTCCACATTTTGTAACGTTACAGCCTTATTCTAAAATGGATAAAATAAAATTGTATTTTTTCCCTTATCAATCTACACACAATACCCCATAATGACAAAGCAAAAACAGGTTTAAGAAATATTTGCAAAAATATATATATACTGAAATATCACATTTACATAAGTGTTCAGACCCTTTACTCAGTTTTCATCAAGGATCTTTCTGTACTTTGCTCCATTCATCTTTCCCATGATCCTGACTAGTCTCCTAGTCCCTGCCACTGAAAAACATCCCCACAGCATGATGCTGCCACAACCATGCTTCACTGTAGGGATGGTGCCAGGTTTCCTCCAGACATGATTCTTGGCATTCAGACCAAAGAGTTATGGTCTGAGAGACAGCCCGCTTGGCAAACTCCAAGCTGGCTGTCATGTGCCTTTTACTGAGGAGTGGCTTCCATCTGGCCACTCTACCATAAAGGCGTGATTGGTGGAGTACTGCATAGATGGTGGTCCTTCTGGAAGGTTCTCCCATCTCCACAGAGGAACTCTGGAGCTCTGTCAGAGTGACCATCGGGTTCTTGGTCACCTCTCTGACAAGGCCCTTCTCCCCCGATTGCTCAGTTTGGCTAGCTCTAGGAAGAGTCTTGGGGGTTCCAAACTTCTTCCATTTAAGAATGATGGAGGCCACTGTGTTCCTGGGGACCTTCAATGCTGCATACATCATTTGCTGGTACCTTCCCCAGGTCTGTGCCTCGACACAATCCTGTCTCTGAGCTCTACAGACAATTCCTCCGACTGCATGGCTTTGTTTTTGCTGTGCATGCACTGTCAACTGTGGGACCTTATCTAGACAGGTGTGTGCATTTCCAAATCTTGTCTAATCAATTGAATTTACCACAGGTGGACTCCAATCAAGTTGTAGAAACATCTCGAGGATGATCAATGGTAACAGAATGCACCTGAGCTCAATTTCGAGTCTCTTAGTAAAGAGTCTGAATAGTTATGTAAATAAGGTATTTAAATTTTGTTTTTTGGCAAAATAAATGTAAAACCTGTTTTCGCTTTGTCATTATGGTGTATTGTGTGGAGATTGAGAGGGGGGGGGGGGAATTATGTAATCCGTGTTAGAATAAGGCTGTAACGTAACAAAATGTGGAAAAAGTCAAGGGGTCTGAATAGTTTCCAAATGCACCCTAATTCTGGATATACCAGAGACTGAAGAGGAAGCAAGACATCCCACAAATTTCTTGGGGTGTTCATACACTAGTTCATATACTGTCAATGGACACATGCGCATGCCGTGTTCACGTGCTAGTTGGAACTAGGAAACTCGTAAATGTTTGACTTGCTAACTCATTGTAGAAAGATGATCCTGGGGTTTCCCACGTAGGAAGTATCAGCATCATCCAATAGGAAGCTCTAAGCAAATTACTTACATTCCGAGTTTCCAAATGCACATCATGAACGCGGTATAAGCAGACCAGACCTAGCGGCTATTGCATTGGTGTCTATGGGAGAGCCACCCCTTAAGCAAACCGGAACTGTGACCATTTATTTCTAATGGTAAACGGCCTAAGTAACACATCTTCATTTATCCACCACCAACAACTCGTACACTCGGAACCTCCAAATTCAAATGTCCTTTTTCGGATACTTTCAAAGTGGAAAACTCTGACCTCATCTTTCTACAATGAGTTTCCAAGTCGGAAATGTCAGAGTTTCCGAGTTGTCTTGAATGCGGCAATACCCTGTGAATGTGACTTCAGCTTCCGCTTTACTTCTTGGTCATGTCCGCTAATCTTTTGAATGGGCCTTACAATTATATGATTAAATTCATGAAAATGTGATTGTTTATGATAAAGTTGTTGGGTAACAAAACGTAACGTTTTTTAAACGTTCTGAGAATGGAAGTGAAAATTTAGCCTGTTCTGGGAAAGTAAATGTTTAGGTTGCAGGGAGGTTCTGTGAATGTTTTACTATGGTTCCCTGAAAGTTTTCCTGTGAGGTTTTATTATTATAGGTTATTTGGAGCTTTTTTAATAACTTCCTTTAAACTTTCACTGAATGTTTCAATAATACTTTTAATAATAACAATGCTAGTTTATTTTGGGTTAACCTTTTTAAATTCCAAGCACAAATAGGACACATGGAAGTTAGTTTCTTTATGCATTAATCATGCAAACACATTTATTTTTTCATTGTTACACGGGATTAGTGAGATTCAAACCTCTAACCTCTGTTCTCTGTTCTCTACCCATGGAGCTAGTGCGCCATCTTTTTTTATGCATACAAAGCAGTTCATTTTAATCTATTCAAACACCCCATTTCATAGGAAACAAGCACTCATTAAGATCAAGTGTGGCCAATTAGTGGGTGCGGCCAGCACACCTGAACAAGAGAAAGAATGGAGAGAGTTTTGTTAATGCTGAGAACGGAATGTATATGTATTTAAATAACATTCTTAGAACGTTCTCAGAATGTTACTACATTTTTTATTTATTGAACATTTTCTTAACGTTCTCTGAGCAATTTACTATTTGAGAACATTCCTAATGTCAAACCAGTTGGACAACGTTCCTAGAACAAAATTGAAATATTTGAACTCTTACGAAACATTCTGTTAAAGGAATGAAATACCAAGATTTCTTTTTTTTTAAATGGTCAAGTTCCATAAAAGCCAAGCAACTATGTTGCACCATTCCCAGAAAGTTGTGGGAAAGTTGTATGCAAAATAACCATAGGACTAGCAGTCGTTCAATCTTCTTGTTGCAACAGTTGGGACAATTCGGAGTACAACGCATTTCTCTGGATTGAGGTATGTTTTCCGAGGCTCCACGGTGTCTTAATCTAAACAGGAAGCCTGACTGACCCCAGTACAACTATAAGCAACCATAGGGTCGGAATTTATTCTGGATAGTTAATAGGTAGTGAGAGTGGGGAGTTTTAAGTACCTGGGAATCATCATGCACAACACATCAATAAAAAATGCCAACAAAGACAACTGAATGTCAACACCGGATACTCTCCAACTACTACCACTGCCATATAGAGAGTGTGCTGACTTTCTGTTTCCTAGCCTGGTACAATGGGCTGTTAGTATCAAACAAGGTCATCCTCAGGAGGACTGTGAACCTGGGGTCCAAGCTCTGCCGGCTGCAGTGCAGGGGACTTCAGGACCTCTATGATAGATGGGCAATTAAGGGACGAGGCCAAGTTCATCACGAGGAACCCACACACAATCTTGCCCAATGTTTTGAACTGCTGCCCTCTGGAAGGAGACATAAGGTCCCACTGTTCAGCAAGAATAGTAGCAGGGCAAGTTTCATTCCAGCAGCCATCAGGCTTTTAACAGAGGGAACTCATACAAACTTGCCCTGCTCCTATTCTTGCTCAGAAGTGGGACCTTATATCTCCTTCAGGAGAGCAGCAGCTCAAAACATTGGGCAAGGTTGTGTGTGCGTTCCTCGTGATGAACTTGGCCTCGTCCCTTAATTGCCCATCTATCATAGAGGTTCAGACAGCAGTCATTTGCTGACAAGGCTGCGCTAGTTGTCATAGTAATGGCAGGTATGTGTGTGCAGTGGTGTAGGTTGATTGGTGGTGGGCTTTTGCTTCCTATCACTCAGAAGTTATGTAGCATGCTAAGGTGACAACAATGCCTGCCATGCCTTCCAGTTGCTTTGAATGTTCAAAATTAAAGGGTAAGAAGACTTTTAAAGCCTCAAAGGATAAGATAAGCCAACTTTGAAAACAAGCCCTTTTTGGCTAGCCACAGCAGTCAACTAGCTAGATAGGTAGCTGTTTATCTTTCTAGCACATACACTAATTTGTTTGTAAACAATTAACAAGCTAGCTAGCTACCACATCTTGTCAAACTGTCAATAGAGTAGCTAGCAAGCAACAAGATATGCCAAATAGCAGTCTAAAAATCACTTGAGGGAAAATAAATCAGATTTGACCATTCATGGGTCCCCAGATCCTCAAAAAGTTCTACAGCTGCACCATCGAGAGCATCCTGACCGGTTGCATCACCGCCTGGTATGGAAACTACTCGGCATCTGACCGTAAGGCGCTACAGAGGGTAGTGCGAACAGCCCAGTACATCCCTGGGGCCAAGTTTCCTGCCATCCAGGACCTGTACAATCGGTGGTGTCAGAGGAAAGCCCATAAAATTGTCAGAGACTTCAGTCACCCAAGTTATAGACTGTTTTCTCTGCTACCTCACGGCAAGCGGTACCGGAGCGCCAAGTCTAGGACCAAAAGGCTCCTCGACAGCTTCTACCCCCAAGCCAAAGTCTATTCAGCCCAAGTCTATTCAAGGAAGAGTTTTGATGACTACGGCTGAAGGCATGTCTAGAGCCTCGTATGTGTTATCTTGTCTCAACAGTCCCAAATATATTTGCTCCCAATTAGATAAGACACTGTTTAACTTTATATGGAAAAATAAACCTCACAAAGTAAAATATGTTATGTGGGCTAGCTACTCAACTCAGATGGTGTATAAGCACAATTTTAAGAATGTGTGAGTTCCCAGTTTCACCAAAGGAATATGAAATAGTGTGTTTAAGCAATAACGCACGGGGGGGGGGGGGGGGGGGGGGGGGGGGGGGGGGGGGGGGGGGGTGGTATATGGCCAATATACCATGGTTAAGGGCTGTTCTTACGCACGACACATCGCGAAGTGCCTGGACACAGCCCTTAACCGTGGTACATTGGCCATATACCACAAACCCCTGAGGTGCCTTATTGCTATTATAAACTGGTTACCAGCATAATTAGATGAGTAAATATAAATGTTTTGTCATACCTTTGGTATACGGTCTGATATACCACGGCTGTCAGCCCATCAGCATTCAGGCCTCGAATCACCCAGTTTATACAAAGCAATAACAGATGGTGATCTAATGCTTTTGAAACAAATTGGTCAATACAGAGATATCACTTGTAAATTTGACCATGGTAATTAATGGTGTCTCATTTGTTCATTAATTTGTTTAAATTAATTCATTAGAAAAGTTTTTATTAGCCTGGGTACCAGTCTGTTTAGCGAACATTCAACTCCTTCTACTCTGTGTCATTGTTTAGCATGACAAGGAGTGACAAGGAGTGTAAAGATAGACTGGTACAGACTGGTACCCAGACTAACTTTTTATGACAGCGTTGTTCCAATAGCCAAATTCAGGTGGAACTTCAAATGTGTTGTAAATTGGCCATAGGTATGGACTCTATCATACAAATAATGTGCTCACTAACAACGTGAGAGAAACATTCTTTCAATTAACTCAGATGTTACCCCTCCAACAAAAATATTTGGAAATGTACACTACATGACCAAAAGTTTGTATTTTTGATTTTGTGTTTATCTGTTTGTGATCTTTTGTATTAACATTTTTAAGAAGGATGTATAGATTTTTGCAACACATTTGAAATTGATTTAAAAAAAATATATATATAAATAAATGATGTGACGCTTTCATATGGTATTACGCATGCGCACAAAATATGTGACATTTCCACCACAGAAGAAGACTACTTTGACGTCTATTTCCGGGATAAAGATACAACGCAGACATGAAAACGTGTATTTTGGACTGCACCTTCAGATGTAGACAGTAGAAAGTTCCAGAAACAGCGGGCGGCATATGCAAACGAACAGTTTGTTTATCAAAAATCTCTTGAAGTGAAATAATGTCAGTCATAGCAGAGGAAAATGTCCGTGGCATTGGCGGTAGTGTTTTCAAGGAGATCAGTGCTGATAATGACGAAGACAATCAACCCACCGAAATTGAGAGTCTGTGCATGAATTGTTACCAAAATGTAAGTAAATAGCTAGCTAACACTGACCAGTTAATTGAACGTATGGACTTGTCTGTATCGCTGTATGATTGACTCATCTAACTTGTGTTCTCTCCATTTTTGTAGGGAATGACACGTATTCTTCTTACGAAGATTCCTTTCTTCAAAGAAGTTATCATCAGTTCTTTCACCTGTCCCAACTGCAGCTGGTCGAACACTGAAATCCAATCAGCTGGTCGCATACAGGATCAAGCCATCGCCTACACACTCAAAGTCAAGTCAAAACAGGTAGTCTAAGTAGGATGCCGTTCCTTTCCCAGGCATATGCTGAACCACTGTGTAGGCTATGAGCTGTAGCTAGCCTGAGTGCCAGTCTGTTTGTATCATGCCACATTGTCATGGCAAAACAGCAATGGAGTTAGCATTGTCAAGAAGGAACCTGCAAGTAAGTGTTTTGTTGGCCGATGTATACCATGTGTATCCCGTACATAGGACTAATGAAACTTGAAACATTGGCAAGAGCAGAAACAGATCCAGGACTAGGCTAGCCCAGATGAGTTTAAGGATTGTGGGCTAGCCTACTCCGTTACCATCCAAGACATTATGTTCAGAGGTTAACTAGCTCTGGCAGCCAAAATGGCCTCATACTCCATCTAAACTGAAATTGACATCACAATTGAGAATCATACCTTTTTAATTTATATAGCTAGCTTAGAAAGAAAACAATATCTAACTTGTATTATTTGGTTTATATCTTGTATTAGATATTTAGTCTGTTTTGTCATCTCATTTGTAGGATATGAATCGAGAAGTTGTCAAAGCGGACAGTGCAACCACCAGAATCCCAGAAGTGGATTTTGAAATCCCTCCATACACTCAGAAGGGCTGTAAGTACTCACTCAGTTTATTGATTTGGAAAACAATATTCACTCTTCATGCATACATGCCACTGTCATGTTGCCACTGATATTTTGTCGGCCTGATAATTGCTAGCCTGGTCCCAGATCTAGGAAATTGCCACTCTGTTCATCCAATATACTGGCTTTTACTGCTGAGATTCCTTAGCTTTTTTTTTTTTTACTGGGATCATTTTAATATTTTATTTATACACATTTGCCAAAGGCGGCAGGAGTGTTGTAGGCTAAACTTGACTAAATTAATCCAACTGTTGTATTAAGTGAAGCTTTGTTTACTTAGAAGAACACTTTTGCATGTAGATGTACAGTATCCACATATGCCTCAATCCCATTCAAGTCATTAACTGTTTCTCTTGCTCCCCAGCACTCTCTACCATCGAAGGCCTCATAGACCGTGCAGTTGCAGGGTTGGAGCAAGACCAACAACTAAGAAATGTATAAGCTTTGTTTACTTTGCTCATACCAAATGCAATATGTACTTCACTGCTTGTTGACTAAAATCATGTTAACTTTTGAAGGCAACTGCACCAGAAGTTGCTGTAAAGATTGATGAGTTCATTGATAAATTGAAGAAGTTGAAAGAAGGTGGATTCACACTGGTAAGTCCAATTTTATTGCTCATCTATGTACAAGATTAAAGTTACATGGAATTGAATGTTTCTGGCAATACAATTTTAGGTCATTGATGATCCATCTGGGAACAGTTTTGTGGAGAACCCCTTTGCTCCGCAGAAAGATGAGGCTCTCTCGGTCAGCCACTACAAGAGAACACCCCAACAGGACGCCCAGTTAGGAATAAAGGCGCGTGGTTTGATTTGACACATCACAACTCTCCTGTAAGGGGACATATCTGTTTTAGAAAAGGCAATGCCTCCGATGCTGTCATCATGTGCTAATGCATGTGGAATCCTTATAGGGTAGAAAAAAACAAGACAGCATACATTTATAATTTTACCCATGTTCACCAGTATAAACTTTTATATAGCAAAAGAATGTGACTTAAAATGTACCTTTTTTTTGTAATTGCTTAGGCTGAAGACGAGGAAAAGCCCAGTAATGACATTGACTGTATGAGAAATGAGGTGGGATTTCCAGACATTTTGCATCACAATTTGAAGTTTTTCCTCAATAATTGACCCTTGAGTAATATACCTTATTTCTCCCTCAGGTGTTGACGTTTAATACAAACTGTCCAGAGTGCAATGCCCCAGCCTCGACAAACATGAAGCTTGTCCGTATCCTTTCCAGTCTGTTTGGTTGTCCCCAGCAGTGGTGTAGTGTAAGGTTAAGGCACGTAAATGCCGTTTACCTTTTTTTATTTTGTGCAACCATTCCTCTCCTTTTGCAGGAAAATGCATTGAAAGTATATTGGTACTTTACTCACCACGAATGGCAATCAACATTTACCCACCATTTAAAAAATAAAAATATATTTTTTTACCACTACATCACTACTCCCCAGTAGTGTCCTATGATAAGGATGGCGTAGAATGTTAATTTACTTTTTTTTACCCCTTTTTTCATGATATCCAATTACGAACTTGTCTCATCACTGCAGCTCCCCAACGGACTCGGGAGAGGTGACGGTCGAGTCGTGCGTCCTCCAAACCGCTCTTAACACCTGCCCACTTAACCCGGAAGCCAGCCACACCAATGTGCGGGACGAAACACTGTTCAACTGATGACCGAAGTCAGCCTGCAGGCGCCGGCCCGCCACGAGCCAAGTAAACCACCCCCCGGCCAAACCCTCCTCAAACCCAATTGTGGGTTATTGGGCCAATTGTACGCCGCTCTGGTCACTGCTGGTTGTGACACAGCCTGGAACCTGGGTCTGTAGTGATGCCTCAAGCACTGCAATCAAGTGCCTTAGACCACTGTGCCACTCGGGAGGCCCAGTGTAGAATGTTTCATTTTGCAAGGTTTAGGTATCCTCCTTTACAATTCCTCAGAAATCCCCCATTTCAAAGAAGTCATTATCATGGCAACAAACTGTGATGACTGTGGACATCGAACCAACGAAGTAAGTGTCCTCTTCTTTCTTTCTTGGCACATGTATTTATTTTCAAGGCATATTCTCAGATATTGCAAATATCTTAATATGAATGCATTCCAATTTGCCCATCTAATCTGTGGTTTAGGTGAAATCTGGTGGAGCCACAGAAGAGCTGGGCACCAAGATAACTCTTCACCTCACTGACGTGTCTGACATGTCCAGAGATCTTCTCAAGGTAACCCCTCTTTGTACATTTAAGTCATTTAGCAGACGCTCTTATCCAGAGCGACTTACAAATTGGAAAGTTCATACATATTCATCCTGGTCCCCCCGTGGGGAATGAACCCACAACCCTGGCGTTGCAAGCGCCATGCTCTACCAACTGAGCCACACGGGACCTTTATCTGTACTTTATCTGGTATTCACTAGTTTTTTCACTGCAGCATTTTTATTAACCTGGTCCCAGGTCTGTTTGTGCTTTTGCCAACTCCATTACTACCATAGTCAAGCATTGTTTGGCATTACAATGAGTGAAAAGGAGTTGGCATGATAGCACAAACAGACTGGTACTTAGGCTACCGTTGCATGGCAGAAAGTTCATAGCACCCATGCCAAATGGAGCTCATAATATGAATATTTTCATGATTGAGGTGGCTCAGGTATTTGTTGTCCTGTCTTAAGAGTTTGGGTCTTTGGGTCTTTTCATAATCAATTCCTGTCAGTAATGGAACTTAGAACTTTTTCACAGGAGACCAATGCTATTCCTGAATCAGGATGGAGTTGACTCAACCATGTTGTGCCGGTTTGTGTTTGTGCAGTCGGAGACATGTAGCATCCTCATACCTGAGCTGGAGTTTGAGTTGGGGATGGCAGCTGTCGGTGGAAAATTCACCACCTTGGAGGGACTCCTCAAAGACATCAAAGATCTGGTGAGCAGACTGTTGAGAAGTAGRGGGGGGGGGGGGGGGTGAAGGGGAGATGCAGTAGGAAGGGTACACACAGGGATTGAACTCCAGTGGAGAGTTGTATATGTTTTAATGCTGGTTGTGTTACTTCTAGTCCATGGACTCTGCACCTGGGAATCACTGTTGGCTTGGATACCTTTGCCATGGCTGTACTGTAATTCAACGGCAGCTGTGCACAACTCCAGTCCTAATTTAGATATGTGAAGCCAGGTATGGCCAATCATGGACATTAATTGATTAGTTAAATACTAGGGAGAAACCAAAACCAGCAGGACTGCCATCCTCAACGATTTAAGTTGTGCACCCCTGTTCTATGGTCTCTTTCACTGTGGACTCGAGCTATATTATATTAATGTTTTCATCCACCACCACTGTTTTCCTCCAGATTGTTTCCAAAAATCCATTCACTTGTGGAGACAGCTCCACTTCAGATCGAACAGAGAAACTGAAACTTTTTGGTGAGAAGATTGACAAGGTTAGAGGCATAAAATCATTGAATATCACTAATGTTTTGTTTGGAGCTAGTTTTGGTCTCACTTTACATATAATACCTTAGTGTAATTACACGTCCCAAAGTATTTACCCATGGAATGTTTTTATGTATTTATTTGCATTCAATTTGTGAACTAACTCCGAATAACTCTTTGGCTAATAGTCTCCCTCTAGAATATTTTTTAAAGATCCAATGTCTCCATTGTGAGTTTATTGCAATTCTTTTAAATTGTGAATGTTACCATCTGGTATAACAGTCATAAATACTAACAATGTGTATCTGCACTGTAACTACCATGTAAATATGCTTTTGTACATTTAATGTATATTGGGACCGTAGTTGTATATTTTAACTAGGGTGCATGACATGATATTTAGACTAAACAAAAGCTCATGCAAGAATTTTACATATGCTGTATCTGAGAAGAATACTTTCACATGTTTGGCTGGGCAACAAAGTAGAGTTTTTGAATGCAGAACAGTCTGGCACCCATGCTGAAACTATCTTAAAGTGCAATGGAGGCTGAGTGGCACTTCTAAAACACCTCTTCAAAAAAAAATACTGTAGATCATGGCGGGAGAAATGGATGTGCACATTGTTCTCGACGACCCTGCAGGGAACAGCTATCTCCAGGTAAAAGACACTTCTTTCACAGATGTCTGAGTTTCAAACGCATCGTCTCCTCTCAGTTGTTTCATTTGTAATGAATTGATTTGTCGTGTTTGTCTGCAGAACGTCTATGCCCCTGACCCAGACCCAGAGATGACAACTGAGAAGTACACCAGGACATTTGAGCAGAATGAAGACCTTGGTCTCAATGACATGAAGACAGAGGGCTATCAGGAGTAAGGACATCTGCAGCAGCAGAAAGGTTTATCTTACAAAAACAATGCATCCCATAAATGTAATTTCAGATATTTGCCCTCACTGAAGTTGCTGACTCACAAGGACATATGCGCCAGATGTCTTACAGTTATGATATTTGGTTTGATATATGGTTGAAAAGTTTGAAATATACCTTATTTAAAAGGAAACAATCAATATGGGGTTTATCATTTGATTAGAAAGTATGTGCATTTATAAAAACAGAAATGCACGAACATCCAGTTTATGAATTATCCAATTTAAATCACTTGTATTTGTATTCACATATGTGGTTCTGATTCAGTGGAAATTCTTATGTTCTGTTCCATGGGAATAAATTATAAACTAAGAATACAGACTGCTGCTGTAGATATTTTTTTGGGGTGGCTTCTTTACTCTGTTCAATGTACAGTATGCATTATATAAACCTGTAGAATTCAGTACCAGAATCTTCAATTATAATAACACTGCATAAATGCCCACAGATCTTAAAAGAACAAATTCTAGATTCGTTTCAATGCGGTGTCCTTAGTTCATGCGCGTCCTGATTGAAAATTCCCAGATTGTGAAAACAGACTAGACTGACTTTGTGCATGTGCCCAATACCACTACAGAACATTTTATTGAAATAATCAAATATACATTTGACTGACCTCAAGCTGTTATATTGTTTAGCACAATGTGTTGATAAAGTACTACTAAAAAACAAACTCCATATTGGTCCATATATGCCTACAATAAAATATATGTGGTGTTATTCACCCCACCATCAAATGCGCCTGCATAGTCCAGATCCAAGAGGCCACAGTGGCGAATGTTATTTTATACGAAAACTAATTTCAATTGCGACGACATATTTCTATGAATGGTCCAAATAAACGACGTGGGGTAGGCTACGCATTGAGTTAAAAATAAGCATTGTCCGTCTGCAATCATTCCCGTTTCAGGTAGTGCTGCATAAAAATTAGTCTCTCTACAGAGAATGTGGCTCTTAAAGGAGCTCAGCTTTTGTTTTGATCTATACTGTCCAAGCTGGTTATTTGCTCTTTGCTGGTTTTTCAGTCTTCTTGGGTAGGAGAACAGCCTGAATATTTGGCAATACTCTTCCTTTAGCGATGGTGACGCCACCTAAAAGCTTTTTGAGTTTCTCGTCGTTGCAGACAGCCAGTTAAAGGTGGCGGGGGATGATCCTGGTCTTATTATCCCTTGCAGCGTTGTCAGACAACTCAATGAGAAACTAGAGCAGAACATATGCTTCCGTCTTATCTATATATATATATATATATATATATATATATATCGTTTTGCAATGTAAATCTATGTGGAGCGAGGCGGTTTTGCTATTGGACATTTGCGTGGTTAGGTATTCAAGCACAGCAGCCAAATACACAGGAGCTCCGGTACCGACACACTGCGTAGTTGCCTCTGCGCTGTAACCAGGGAAGGACGGTGCGGGACGAACGGGACATTGCCTTCGCTCTGGCCTTTCCTCCAGTTTTGCCTCTACCAGACATCGTATTTGGATTGATACGAATGACTATAATAATTGACAATGCAGTACACGGACTTTGCTTTCTGCCTTTACGTAATGTGGTTGAGAATTGTATTTATATTTTGAGTGTCCCTCTTATTGGACGGATAGAATGGAAACGCTTTAACCAATTGTGATAAACTACAGCATTCAAATGTCCAATAGCAAAACCGCCTCGCTCCACATAGATTTACATTGCAAAACTATATATATAGAAGACGGAAGCATATGTTCTGCTAGCCACTTATACACCCAGCATATACAAGAAAATGCCTGAATCGGCCTCTAACCTTAAAAAAAAAAAATGTTTTTAAAGGACCAAAACACAGAAGAAATGAATCAAGAAGCGACGCAAGACCAGGAAAAACAACTATGCTATTTATTTGTTTAAATTGCTGAAACTGATCCACCCTGACACTGGCATCTCTAAAGCAATGGGCATCACAAATTAGTTTATGAATTACATTTTCAAGCCCACCGCAGGCGAAGCTTCCCGTCATTCAATCGCTCTACCATTACAGCCGAGCGATCCAGACCGCTGTGCGCTTACTCCTGCCGGGAGAGCTGGAGTAAGAGACGACACCACAGAGGAAACCCGTTATTCAAATAACCTACTGTAATAAAGGGCATTTGGGTACATGGAAACCACATTTGCGCAAATTGCACACGGCTCGCTATACGCATGTATAGATCAACCTCTGCGTTTTTTTGTGTAGCCTATGCTACAGCAGGCAAGCACCTGTTAACTTCAACTTTGTCATAATATATATTTCATTGATTAAAATCCACATTTTAACATGTAGCTATAGGATACCATTTTAATGTTCTTAAATGCGCAGATGGCTCTTCACCTTTCAGTGATTGTTAATTTAATTTAAGCTCCAGGTTTGAAATAAGACTTTTTTTTTAAGGTGTCTTATGGAGTTATAAGACAATCCAAAGGTAAAATCTGCTATATTTCTGATCTGTTGGCTGTGGAATAAATGTGTTTTAACAGAGCCATGGAAAAACCTACACCAACCACAATTGGTGAGGATTGGCTCATGGTAATGGCTGGAGCGGAATCGATAGCTACAGTAACTCCAGTTCTATGACTGGAGCGGAGCCCAATAGGGGAGCTCTGCTTCTAGTGGTTGTCATGATGTGGCCCTCTTTGGGTATAGCGAGTCTTCCCCCTCTCCCTCTTACACTCAGGTTCTGTTATCTCATGTCGTAAATTCCTAGAGGAGACTCTCCTCATGGCCAGGTGTAACAGGGTTGGTTATGTTTCCACTTGCCTCTAAAGAAATGTGTATTTGATGTTCAAGCATTCTTATTGGTTAGTTCAACTCTGATGACAATAAGGGGTGTTGTGATTGGCCCCGCTTGCAGATAGGGGGAGATCGCGAACGTCAGGTCTTCCCAGTATGAAAATGTGATGCAAGGGGTAGGTCACGTTCTGAATACTGTTTTCTATTTTCTATTTTACAATGTGTACAAGTTTGCTGTACGTTACTGATTTTATACATGTGTGGGTATATGGTACCTGTTAGGGATTGAGGGGCTTTCTGGGATGTGCTTTTGCATATGATTGCTGTAAATAATTGTGTTAGCTAGCATACACCGATGTCATGGTCACATAAGCCACGGCTAACACAGTTGTCTTCATGCTACAGATTTTGCCATCGACAGCCATCAACACTGTTAAGTCCTGCACAACTAACGTACTGTTTCCCATTTAACAACAGGTATTTACAAATGTTATATTTTGTATTGTATTTTTGTATTTTGTTCGCCCAGTATGAAAATGTGATGCAAGCGATTTTGCCATCGACAGCCATCAACACTGTTAAGTCCTGCACAACTAACGTGCTGTTTCCCATTTAACAACAGAAATAAATGATGCTCAACTGGGACCACTGGCCGAAGTTATTTATTTTGTGAAAACACAACGCATGGGGAGTACATTATACATCTGTTACACAGGCAGTATAGTCAGAGAGTGTTTCACAGTAGAACAAAGGAACTTCTTCTACATCACAGAACTTGAAAACTGAACAATATCCATATTTTGGAGAATGTGGAAACGGTCGGTGGAGAATCCAGCTATGACCAGCCCATTTTGTTTTATGATTGTGACCTCAGGAAAGACAATACAGCCACATTACCATAACTCTGTTTATACAGGAGCCTCCGTTCTGAGGCTTGCATCTAATTATTGTATCAAATTAATTAGTAAAGATGAAACTATTTGTGAAATTGTGTAATGTGATTTTAAACTGTTAATGTGAGAGAATTGTATTTCTGTTTTAAAGTTTCACTAAGTCATTGGCCCGCTCCCATGAGCACAGACATCGATCTGGCGGGATGGGACAGCTTTTCCACAGTTCTGAATAAAAGAAACAGAAACCCTGTCCATTTGGTCCTGCGTTTTCTGCCTTAATTCTAGCCTTCACATCAGCAAAGGTGAGTACAGTACTGTGACACACACAGCTGAGGTGATGACCTAATCATCACTGTGCGCTGCACGTAACACGCCAAGGCGCGCACCGGGCACAAGCGATGAAGTCTCTCCTCTCTCTGCTCCGCATGGGGAGGGGGGGAAGAAAGCCCATAGCTCAACGGTCTGAGACCTGTATGAGTTCTTAATAACCTTTGGTATAAATGCCGAGTTTGGAAGTAACACCGCTCTGCTCACTGATGGCAAGGCAGTCGGGTCTCGTCGAAAGAGCACACAAATCACTGACGTGCTTGGCTGTAGTCAAGGCAAGCAACAGTGCTGTCTTCAGAGACATCTTGAGGGGGATTTGATTCAATGACTCGAACGGCTTCTTGCAGAGCGCCTCGAGTACCAAAGTTAAATCCGACTGGGGCAATGTGGCTTAAGCCGCCTCGTTCCCAATAGAAACCGTTTCACTAGAGGGTGACTGAAAACGGTGTCTCTGCCAAACCCCTCATGACAAGCTGAAATCGCTGCCGCGAACACCTTGATGGTGGCGGGTGGGCGCTGCTTGTCAAACATGAACTGTAGGAAAAAGAGCACGCCCTTGACATGACAGCACACTGGGTCCACATTCTCTGTGGCACACCATTGTGAAAACACGTTCCATCTGCTGGCATACGTCCTGGATGTGGAACTGTCACGTGAGCCCTGTATGGTTCTGATTACTGAATCAGATAACCCACGGCTGCGCTAACCTGTCCCTCTCGGGTCAGACCCTCAGTGGCTGGCCGATTAGAGGCAATTGCTCTATTATGCCTGCCGCCTGAGACATCGCGTCCTCTCTGTGGAATTGGCCATGATGGCGCAATCAACATTTGAGTCATCTCCGCTTACCACGGAACCCCTGGGTGATCGGGGCAATCATTATGATTGACAGCTCTCCTGTTCTCATGCAGGCTAGCAGTGGGAGAATGCAGGACAGCGGTGGAAATGTGTACAGGAGAATATCTGTCCACTGGTGCGCAAAAGCGTCTATCCCTAATGGCGTTTTGTCCTGGGCTCATAGAGAGAACCATAGGGGACATTGCGCGTTCACACGTGACGCGAACGGGTCCACCTCGGCTCTCCCGAACCGTTCCCATATTTGGAGAACAATGTTGGGGTGCAGCTGCCACTCGTCGTCTCGGGGTCCCCCTCGAGACATGAGGTCTGCTCCGACATTCTGATAGCCTGGAATGTGTGCTGCTGTCAACGAGCGAAGGTGCTTGTGAGCCCACAGTCACAATTCCTCCGCCAACCGGTGAAGTGCAGGAGACCTGACTCCCCCTTGGCAATTTATGTAGGCTACTGTAGTTTGATTGTCTGACCAGACCAGCACGTCGTGGCCCCGTAGGGTAGACATGAAGTGGGTAAGAACCAGTAGAACTGTCTCCAGTTCCAGAAGGTTGATGTGGTGTCCCGAGGGAGGCCACACACCTACGACTGCCCGAGCCTGACATGTCCCTCCCCTTCCAGTCAGACAAGCGTCTGTATACACTGGAATGTAGGATGACACTCTGCCTAATGGGACCTCTTGTGTCAAAACGCACGTGTCTCTCCAATAGTTCAGGTCCGCTCTGAGCGAGAGGGGAACTACCAACAACCGATGAAGGTGCCTCACTGGGTCCAGTCTTAGTTGGGCAAACCATCGCTGTGTTCTGCGCATGTGCAGACAGTCATGACGGAATGGGCCGTTACCATGTGATTCAGATAAAACCTTTGTAGGGCTAGCAACAGGTCAGCCCGTTGAGGATCTGAAATTCGAGCCTTCATAGTCAGTGTCTAGCTGTAACCCCAGGTAGACAATCCGATGACTGGGCCAGGGATCACTGTTTTCCCAATTCACAGCGAACCCCAGACGTGTGAGATGAATCATTGTCTGTGTCGTGTGTGCCATCGCCACACGACACAGACAATGGGGCCAGAACCAATAGGTCGTCTAGGTAGGCTTTGTAGCCTTATCCCTTGATGCAACGGTTCCAATGCTGCCTCCATGCATTTGGAAAAGGTGCGAGGTGCCAGGGCGTACCCGAATGGCATCCTCGCATACTCGTAAGCCACCGCTTGAAAGGCGAAATGCAGAAACTTCCTGTGACGCGGATGTATCTGAACATAGATCTATGCTTATACAAAAGTCCTTGTTGTGGATACATTCCAGCAGACGTTTTGTTGTGAGCATTCGGAAGGGCCATTTGGCTACGCTCTCGTTGAGAGTGCATAAGTCCAATATTGGCCTCATCCCCCCCCCCCCCTGTCTTTTTTGGCACTAGGAAGTAGGGTGAATATAGGCCGCTGTTCCTTTACTCCTGGGGAACTACTGTGACCGCCTCCTTCGCTAAAAGTTCCGTAATCTCTTTCACAAGAGCGGCGACTTTCTCTGGCGTCTTCATCACCGTCTCCACCACACCCGAAAACGGGGGAGGGGTTCGGTGGAATTGGATGGCATAACCCTTCTCTAGTGCCCGGCTTAGACAGGAGGAGAGGGTGCAGCTTTGCTGCCGCTCTAAATAATGCTCTGAGAGCGGGAGAATGCGAAGCTTCTGGTACAGACAGTAGGAAGGACCTGTATTCCTCTATGGCCCTCGCTGTCCCCGACACTGAAGTGGTGGGACAGCCCAGGGTGGGCCCCATTTCGAAAGGGAGGGAATATTGAGTTAGTGCGCCGTCTCCCAACAGCGATTGCATCATCGGCCCAACATGAGGTGTACGCAGGCTGCTCTTTAAACCCTTAGCTACTTCACTCCTAAGAGTGTGTAATGTAGGGTTTTTATGAGGTATAGCATGACGGCTCATTAAGATCGTCCGTCTTGCTTTCCTCATGTCATTCCCATTCACAACGTCCTTCTGTGTGTGCTCAGCTACGCACTCATAGTGGGCTGTGCTATACGCAAAGTGGTGAGAGGAAGAGAGAGAGAGCGAGAGAATGAACCTGATCGGTCTTAGTTTTGTTATGGAAAAGAGGTTCTCTTGTGACAGTCAGATGGAATACATTCTTTATTAACAAAGGACACATTGGCTCCTCCATCCCTTTGCAGGGGTGGGGGATGAACAGTGGGTGCTGTCACAAGAAATGCTGCGCTCTCTTCCGTTCTCTCCCCCTCGTCCCGTCATGGTCGTCATCTCTTCTGACTGCCTCTCGGCTGCCAGGGCAACGAAATGAACCTCTCGTCGGTTGAGCCGCTGTCTTCTCTGGTGTTGCCGGAGGGGCAGGGCCCGCTCTTGGTACACCAGGTGCTGCTGCTCGACTAGCTCTTCGTCTGGCTGTAGATCTGGGTCTACTGGAGACGGTGGAGCGAGGGGGTTCGTTTGAAGCTGCTCTAGACCCTCCTGTCAATGGCAGGTGTCTAGACAGCTGCTTCTTCTTCTCCTCAAGCTTCCCGAAACTCACCGTCGCATTTTGACGGCGGTTCTGAAGAGACTGCGTTCAATAGGGCGGCTTTGTCGGTTTCCTTCATAGCCGTCAAAGACAGCCAGAGGTGTTGCCCCACGACCACCGAAGTGGCTGTGGACCTCCCCGCACATATAGCCGACGCCTGTGTGAGATGGAGGATGGCGCCGGAAATCTTTGACCCTTCCTCTATCTCCTCTCCCGACAGCTCAGTCCTACCCAGTGGTGAGACGGGATAGAGAGGCTGCCAGGAGGGCAATATTGTTAGCTGCCGCTACAGCTTGTACACCTAGAGGGAAGGACTTCTCCACCAGCTATGCTGTGAGCCAGTCCTTGGTCATAGGTAGCGTGGGTTTCTTGGACGATGGCCAGGAGCTCAAACCTGGGGCGAGGTACTCAGCTAGTGTGTTCTCGAGCGAAGGGATCTCCTGAGGCTGTTTCCGTCCACTCTGGTGAATGGGGTGTACGCCTTCGCTGGCGTTCTGATGCACCCTCCACATATTTAGCGAGCGAGGGCATAGTCAGTGCCAAAGGAAAAGCCACCCATCTTGCTCTGGAGTAGGGGCCGCCCACCATCATATCCACTTCCGGACCAGAGGGAATGGGGGGCAGTGTAATCTCCAGACGGCTCGCAGCCCGCTCAATGAGCCCTGTAAAGTCAGAGCGCAGAGAGGCCGTTGCGTAGGAGGGGGCTGCTGAGAATTCAGAGCCTGTCTCTTCCTTGCACAAGGATGTGAAATTCCCCTCACTCTCCCTAGGGAGGGGGGTCATTTCAGCCTTGGTTTTTCCGGAGAAAAACCCAGACACTTCCCAAAATCCTCGTCATCTCCAGAGGTGCAGTCGTCTGACGCCTCAGAACCTGAGGCTAACATAGACAATGACGTCTTCTAGACAGGTATCCTCCCTGAAAACGCTCACCGATGCTTCCTCTCCTTTAAAGAAAGGTGGGTGCAGCTAGGGCATTCCTGATGACCCAAGCTCACGAAACATAAGTCGTGTGGGTCTGACGCCGCCATAGAGGAGCAGCGACACTCAGCTCTTAAAAGAGCCTTCGGGGTTGGGAAAGGCGTGCTAGTGAAGGACTACGTCGAGAACAGGATATTGACGGCGGGTTCGTCCTGAGATTTCTTCTCTTCTCGGCTTCTTCAGTCCAGTCCTGTCGCTGAATATAATGGGAGGCTGATTGAGGGAAAACGTCCCCTTATATAGGGACACCTGTACTCCTATTGGCTGCAGGTGTGTGCATACTTTTCTCTCAGGCTATTCGCTGCCTAGGCAGCAGGGTAAACCACTAGGAGCAGCTCTCCCCTATGGGGTGGAGCTCTACGATATAGAACAGTGGAATGGTATCAAATACGTCATACACATGGTTTGATGTCATTCCATTTGCTCCACTCCAGCCATTATTATGAGCCGTCCTGCCCTGAACAGCCTCCACTGATACCAACATATGGCAATAGAAGCCAAGACTCAAATGTCTATTTTATGTACAGGTGATCCGTTCGAAGTAAAGATGACCATATTTGAATCTTGTTGCAACACTGTCCTATATGTGGTGTCTCTTCGTCGGATGCTTTTTTGACTGTGGTCCATGACTGGGCCCCAATTCTCCACCCATCTCCCAAAGTGTGCACTTGCACACTCCCATTAACAATGGTGAAAACCCCTTCCAGACAATGATTTCACCTATCCAATGCTTTTAAATCCATGAGAGGGAGTGTGCACAATGCACATGCACACTTTGGGAGAAGTGTGGAGAATTGGGATGCAGCCTAATAGTCCCAAAAATCTTCCTCTCGTCTCTTTTCCTTCAGTTCATGAACACTAATCTGGAGGAAGTAGAACACTGAAACTGAAAGCAGTTTGGTGAAAATATATTCTGCCCTTTCATCTATCAGTGGTAATAATGAATAAAAAGAGTAGAGGAAAGGAATATTAGGATACAACCATATTATACGCCACCCAAAGAAGGCAGTTACTCATGTCCATACGACATTTTATGAGCTCAAATACCCATGAAATCTAAAACAGTATAGGATACTACAGTATACACTGCAAGACCAGATTTAATCATGTATTATGTGCTTATTGAGGGTGTTGCCCGCAGGTGGTGAAAATGAAAACAAAGGTAAATTCATAGAGGTTGTGGACATGGAATTCTATAAAACGTTATTATGTGGAGTTTTACAGTATATTTGACACCAAAGTGTTTTCTGTTTTTGCTAAATAAGTTAACAAAACTCTTGGTTCCAACTGTAGAATACAAAAAACATCTTACCCCAGGACACTATCCTAGGAAAAGAAAAAGGAGCACTCAGATGTCCGAAATACTCTGAGGTTTATTAGGGACAAACAGACAGGTATATATTTCGGAGTGTCAGACACCTTTTTAAGTAGAATAGCATATCTTGGCAAGTAGGCTACATATATATTTCAAGTCTAATAACCTGGAAGGTGATACTGTATGGTTACTTTGATGAACCTTGGTGCTATAGGCAGGTAGCCTAGTGGTAAGTGCGTTGGGCCAGTAACCGAAAGGTTGCTAGATCGGATCCCAGAGCTGACAAGGTAAAAATCTGTCATTCTGCCCCTGAACGAGACAGTTAACTCACTGTTCCTAGGCCATCATTGTAAATAAGAATTTGTTCTTAACTGACTTGCCTAGTTAAATAAAAGCTAAAAATAAATAAAATATAAAGCTCTATAATATCAATTATATAAAGTTTGAGGTGAGGGAGAAAGTATGGTGGAACAAGTATTGTTAGCATTGTTAAGTATCTTGCTAGCTGGACCGAATTCTCCGGTAGCTAGCCAGAGAAATGCTGAGATTAGCCAACTTAACTGATAAACTCAATTATTTGATGGTGTGAAAATTAGCTGGCTAATAAATTCAGACAGCTAATGTTAGCTCATCTTATGTTGTAATGTTAGCTAGCTAACGTTAGTAACCTAACCAATTCGCTATAGTATTAACTGGTTAAGTTATACGACTCCTTGCCATTCCTCAAGTTATAACGCGTTACTGTTTAGTTGCTTACTGGATTCTGGCAATCTGTGTGAAATGTTAACTAGCTAACCAACTAACTACTATCTGTGAACTGTTTTCCCGCTACATTATGTGGTTTATTTTCAGAATGAGAGAATTAGGTGAAAATGAGGCGTTGCTTGTTAAACAAGTGGATTCAGGGATCAAGTGTAACTGGAGCTGGGCCTGGCTTAAGCTGAATGCCATTATAGAGGTGAAAGGAACACCACACACTTTCCCTCTGATTAAAAAAATGGTATGCCAGGTGTACTCTCTGCCTGAAAGAGATCAATTATGCCAACAAAGGGTATCTTGCTCTGCTGGCTTATTGTAGAACAGATGTCCACAGGCAGAAAGTGTACAATGTAATAATGTGCAGTGTAGCCCAAATATATTGCTTTTGTTGTGTTGAATTTGACAGGGGGAATTATTAAAGTTTTTACTCGGTGAACGTTATTTTTGCACACATGTAGCCTTGTGCACTTGATCGGTGGCCACTATAATAGAACAAAAATAGAATGCCTGTTTGTTTGTTTCATTCTATTTCTACTTAAGATGTTTTTTYCACATGTGCAATATTTAGATGTGTGTGGTCACAAGCGTTCTAATATAAAGGCTGTCATGGCTAACTGCAATATTAGTGTATTGTTTTTTCTCAAGACGAGTGTCATTTGCAGTAAAGTCTAGGCAACAAATAACATTGGATTGCTTTCTTTACATTTTGTAGCTGCGAGTTAGGTTCACATTAACCACTTTTTATTTTACACAGAGCCTGATCATGTAGTTGTAGATCATATTCTTTGTTGTTTAATTAGTTAAAACCTGCATTTTCCCCCTAGCAGGGATTGTTTTGCATGTTTCAGTGTCACCTTTTTGGGCCCTTACCAGTTTCCATCCCTGAAACAATCAGATAACGACACAGTACAACAGTGATGTGCAGAACGGCATCTCGGCATGCACAGCTCGTCAGTCCTTGTCACGGATGGGTTATTGAAGCAGACGACTATATCGGGTTCCACTCTTATCTAAAAAAAAAGAAGAAGCGGCTCCACTGGACAATTGAGGAGTGGAAAAACATTGCCTGGTCTAGCGTCATGCTGATGGCAGAGTCAGGATTTGGCGTAAGCAGCAGGAGTCCATGGCCCCATCCTGCCAGGTGTCAACGGTACAGGCTGGTGGCGATGGTGTAATGGTGTGAGGAATGTTTTCCTGGCAAACGTTAGGTCTCCTCTTAATAATTGAGCAACGTTTACATGCCCCAAATAATTCAAGGTGTTCTGGAGGCAAAGGTGAGTCCGGCCGATTACTAGATGGGTGTACCTAATAAACTGGCCACAGAGTATATCAGAACTAATTGCACACATAGATGTAGCCTAAAGACAAGATTAAATTGACAATAGTCTGATGGGTGACCATATTGTCAATAGTGAATTAAGAAATATGATGAACAGCGCAGCATGTGTAATAGACAGACTTTTTCAAATCAACCTATAGAGGTTCATGCAGGTCACACGTTTTGATTTACAATGAAGAAAAATATCAACTCAACATGTAAAGTGTTGGTCCCATGTTTCATTTGCTGAAATGGAAGATCCCAGAAATGTTCCGGACCTACCAAAAGCTTATTTCTCTCAAATGTTGTGCACAAGTTTGTTTACATCCCTGTTAGTGAGCATTTCTCCTTTGCCAAGATAATCCATCCACCTGACAGGTGTGGCATATCAATACGCTGATTAAGGAGCATGATCATTACACAGGTGCACCTTGTGCTGGAGACAATAAAAGGCCACTCTAAAATGTGCAGTTTTGTCACACAACACAATGCCATAGATGTCTCAAGTTTTGAGAGAGTGTGCAATTGGAATGCTGACTGCAGGAATGTCCACCATGGCAGCTTAGACTGTTAGAATGTTGAAGTCAAAATGACAAACGGGATGGCGCGAGACCAGGCTTTTCTAGTGGGATAGTTCACCCCAATTTAAAAAATGACTCATGCTTTCTTACTTTGAGAGTAGTAATCCATAGTTTGTTAATTTAGCCACTGCCACCAACTTCTAACATCAGCCTTAATGACCAAAATGATGGGAGTAATGAGGCATCCGTTGTTACATTGTATGGCCAAGTTCTGTTAAGAATGACCGTAACGTTTTATTTTTACAGCCCGTTGTTTACCAGGTAGTTCCTTTAGAAATTACCTAAAAATTGCAACAAAAAAAAGGTAATTCCCTAATAACTGCACAGTAGTTACACTTTTCTGAGTATCCATTGAATATAGTTTCTTAGTTGGTGTCATGTAAATACCAGCAAAGTAGCTAAAAATGGACTACATAGAAACCATTTTATATGAATGGAGAACCTTGTCTATGTGGAATTTCTTCACGTTAATTGACACCGGCATTGGCACTTAATAGAGGGATCCAATAATAATGCGATAGCCTCAATACCAGGCTTATTCAGCTCTTATGTAGCTCTCAGAGACACATGTTTAGAAAAACTCTCTGTAAGATCATCTGCAGGACATTGTTAGCTCCATTCAGTCTCCTGTGTTTAACAAGGAACCGGTCCAGCTCAATTGTTCAGGCGACACTGACATTACCACCTTTTTTTGTCTTGTTGGGTGTGTCCCTCATTCGAAAAGGCAGTGAATGTGTCAGAGACCTCAATTCCAAGCATACAGTTGTAGCCTAAAGCAAAAAGAGAGAAGAAGAGGTGATTTGTTCTATATATCAAACAGCAGACACACAGGTTTTCACATGACGACTATAACATTGCCTTCAGAAAGTTTACACACCCTTTCACTTTTTCCACATTTTATTGTGTTACAAGGTGGGATAAAAAACTTTTTTGTTATTTTTATCAACGATCTACACAAAATCCATTTGTAAAAAATTACATAATTATTCGACACCCTGAATCAATACATATTAGAATCACCTTTGGCAGCGATTACATCTTTTGGGGTAAGTCTCTGAGCTTTGCACACTGGGATTGTACAATATTTGCACATTCTTCTTTTAAAAATTCTTCAAGGTCTGTCAAGGGGATTGTTGATCATTACTAGACAGCTATTTTCAAGTCTTGCCATAGATTTTCAAGCCAATTTAAGTCAAAACTGTAACTAGGCCACTCAGGAACATTCAATGTCGTCTTGGTAAGCAACTCTAGTGTAGATTTGGCCTTGTGTTTCAGGTTATTGTCCTGCTGAAAAGTGAATTTGTTTCCCATTGTCTGTTGAAAAGCATACTGAACCAGGTTTTCCTCCTATATTCTGCCTGTGCTTAGCTCTCTTCCGTTTCTTTTTATCAACAAAAAAAACCTCCCTAGTTCTTGCCGATGAAAAGCATACCCATAACATGATGCAGTCACCACCATGCTTGAAAATATGAAGAGTGGTACTCAGGGATGTGTTGGATTTGCCCCAAACATAATGCTTTGTATTTAGGACATAAAGTTAATTTCCAGGTAGAACCCTTTTTGGTTCCAGGTAGAACTATTTTGGAATAGATGTAGAACCCTCTGTGGAAAGGGTTCTACATTGAACCAAAAAAGGTTCTACCTGGAACCAAAAGGGGTTCTTCAAAGGGTTCTCCTATGTGGACAGCCGAAGAACCCTTTTTGGTTCTAGATTGCACGTTTTAAAAAAAAGATTGTACCAATAGGTACCTTTGTTTGCGAAGCATTTGAAAATCAACCTGGTCTTTGTGGTTGAATCTTTGTTTGAAATTCACAGCTCGACTGAGGGACCTTAAAGGTAATTGTATGTGTGGGGTACAGAGATGAGGTGGTCATTCTAAAATCATGTTAAACATTATTATTGCACTCAGTGAGTCCATGCAACTTATGTCACTTCTTAAGCATAATTTTACTCCTGAACTTATTTAGGCTTGTCATAACAAAGGGGTTGAATACTTATTGACTCAAGACAAGACATTTCAGCTTAATATTCTTTTTTAATTTGTAAAAATGTCTATTGACAAAATTCCTCTTTGACATTATGGGGTATATTGTGTAGGCCAGTGACACAAAATGTAAATTTAATCCATTTTAAATTCAGACTGTAACACAAAACTGTAACACAGACTGTAACAAAACTTAGAAAAAAGTCAGTGTGAATACTTTCTGAAGGCACTGTAGGCTCCCATAAAAAGTGCCATCCATACTGTGAACCAAATCAAATTGTATTGGTTGCAAACACATATTTAGCAGATGTTATTGCATGAGTAGTGAAATGCTTGTGTTCCTAGCTCCAACAGTGGAGTAATATTTAACAATGCACACAAATCTTAAAGTAAAAGAATGTAATTTAGAAATATTAGTACGAGCAATGTCGGAGTCCGGAGCATAAATATGTCTATATATGTGATGGGATGCATAGACATTATGGACAGTAAGAATATATATTCTGTATACAATCTGAAGAATACGTAGGCTAGAATAGTACAGTGCATTCGGAAAGTATTCAGACCTCTTCCTTTTTCCACATTTTGTTACATTACAGCCTTATTCTAAAATGGATACAATTATTTTATTTCCTTATCAATCTACACATAGTACCCCATAATGACAAAATGAAAACAGGTTTTTAGACATTTTTGCAAATGTAAACTCAGCAAAAAAAGAAACGTCCCTTTTTCAGGACCATGTCTTTAAAAAATAATTCGTAAAATTCCAAATAACTTCACAGATCTTCATTGTAAAGGGTTTAAACACTGTTTCCCATGCTTGTTCAATGAACCATAAACAATTATTGAACATGCACCTGTGGAACGGTCGTTAAGACACTAACAGCTTACAGACGGTAGGCAATTAAGGTCACAGTTATGAAAACTTAGGACACTAAAGAGGCCTTTATACTGACTCTGAAAAACACCAAAAGAAAGGTGCACAGGGTCCCTGCTCATCTGCGTGAACATGCCTTAGGCATGCTGCAAGGAGGCATGAGGACTGCAGATGTGGCCAGGGCAATAAATTGCAATGTCCGTACTGTGAGACGCCTAAGACAGCGCTACAGAGAAACAGGATGGACAGCTGATCGTCCTCGCAGTGGCAGACCACGTGTAACAGCATCTGCACACGATTGGTACATCCGAATATCACACCTGCGGGACAGGTACAGGATGGCAACAACAACTGCCTGAGTTACACCAGGAACGCACAATCCCTCCATCTGTGCTCAGATTGTCCGCAATAGGCCGAGAGAGGCTGGACTGAAGGCTTGTAGGCTTGTTGTGAGGCAGGTCCTCACCAGACATCACCGGCAGCACAAACCCACCGTCGCTGGACCAGACAGGACTGGCAAAAAGTGCTCTTCACTGACGAGTCGCGGTTTTGTCTCACCAGGGGTGATGGTCGGATTCTCTGGTCTGATGAAACCAAAATTGTACTTGTTGGCCTGAATGCCAAGCGTCATGTCTGGAGGAAACCTGGCACCATCCCTAAGGTGAAGCATGGTGGTGGCTGCATCATGCTGTGGTGATATTTTTCAGCGACAGGGACTGGAAGACTAGCCAGGATTGAGGGAAAGATGAACGGAGAAAAGTACAGCGAGATCCTTGATGAAAACCTGCTCCAGAGCGCTCAAGACCTCAGACTGGGGCGAAGGTTCACCTTCGAACAGTACTACGACCTTAAGCACAACGCAGGAGTGGCTTCGGGATAAGTCTCTGAATGTCTTTGAGTGGCCCAGCCAGAGTCCGGACTTGAACCCGATCTAACATCTCTGGAGAGACCTGAAAATGGCTGTGCAGCGACGCTCCCCATCCAACCTGACAGAGCTTGAGAGGATCTGCAGAGAATAATGGGAGAAACTCCCCAAATACATGTGCTAAGCTTGTAATGTCATACCCAAGGAAACTTGAGGCTGTAATCGCTGCCAAAGGTGCTTAAACAAAGTACTAAGTAAAGGATCTGAATAGTTATGTAAATGTGATATTTCATTAAAAAAAAAAGTTTTTCTACATTTGCAATAATGTCTTTAAACTTGTTTATACTTTGTCATTATGGGGTATTATTTAATCCCTTTTAGAATAAGGCTTTAAAGTAACAAAATGTGGAAAAAGTAAGGGGTCTGAATACTTTCCGAAGGCACTATATATGTACAGAAATAGTTGAACAGGATGAGCCTTGACTAGAATACAGTATATACATATAAAATGGGTAAAACAGCATGTAAACATTATTAAAGTGACCAGAATTCCATTATTTAAGTGACCACTGTTCCATGTCTGTGTACATAGGGCAGCAGCCTCTAAGGTGCAGGGTTGAGTAACCGGGTGGTAGCCGGCTAGTGACTGACTAAGTTCAGGGCAGGGTGCTGGGTGGAGGCCGGCTGGTGATGGCCATTTTAACAGTCTCGGTCCCAGCTTTGATGCACCTGTACTGACCTCGCCTTCTGGATGATAGTGGTGTGAACAAACAGAGGTCGGGTGGCTGAGGTCCTTGATGATCTTCTTGGCCTTCCTGTGACATCGGGTGCTGTAGATGTCCTGGAGTGCAGGCAGTTGGTCCCTGGTGATGCATTGGGTAGACCGCACCAGCCTCTGGAGAGCCCTGCGGTTGCGGGCGATACAGTTGCTGTACCAGGCAGGGATACAGCCCGACAAGATTCTCTCAATGGTGCATCTGTAAAAGTTTGTGAGGGTCTTAGAGGACAAGAATAATTTCTTCAGCCTCCTGAGGTTGAAGCATTTCAGATTATCAATGATGTGTATGCCAAGGAACTTTAAGATTTTCAAATTCTCCACTGCGGCCCCGTCGATGTGGATGGGGGCGTGTTCCCTCTGCTGTCTCCTGAAGTACACGATCAGCTCCTTCGTTTTGTTGACGTTAAGGAAGAGGTTATTTTCATGGCACCACTCCGCCCCCATTCACCGCCTCCAACCAGGTGGCAGGTTTTCATCAACATATAGTGGAACTGTCAATAAGGTTAGGCAACTCATGTAGAGGAGGTCTCCTGGACATTTCTACCACTGTGGATCTCCAGAGGGAGGATTCTGTGAATTTGTTGTCTTATGGCCGCTGTCTTAATGATTTCATCACAAGTTGGCTCACAATAGGGACATTTAGCAAAACACAGGCCACTTTAGATGAGGTGTTGCCATTTTCACTGCAGAATTGTTAACTTTTTGGTGGCGCAGACTAGTCAGACGCTTCGGGAGGGTGGTCACGTGTGCTAGCAAAGCAGAAGTGCTGAGTCCGAGCTTCGGTGTGAGCCAAATCAGCAAGAAGCGTGACGTACGTTACACACAGACCAGAAGCATGCAACTCAAAGACTGAACAACTTGTGAATTGATCACAAGGCAAAGATGATACTATGAATACCTTCTTTGTGATGCATTATAAGCAAATTTATAATGCCTTATGGGCTTTACATAATCTACTATAATGCATTACATAGGTATAACTACATTCATAAAACATTATGAGCAGGCGAAGTTTAATATAGGGCTTTCTAACGCTCAATGTAACCACAGCCTTGTTCATAATGCACTATAAATGTAGTCAGATGTTTATGAGAAGTTTATTTATTTAACTTTTATTTTTTTAATTATTTTTTATTTTTTCACCTTTATTTAACCAGGTAAGCTAGTTGAGAACAAGTTCTCATTTACAACTGCGACCTGGCCAAGATAAAGCAAAGCAGTGCGACACAAACAACAGCACAGAGTTACACATGGAATAAACAAGCGTACAGTCAATAACACAATAGAAAAAAAAGAATGTTTATATACAGTGTGTGCAAATGGCGTGAGGAGGTAAGGCAATAAATAGGCCATAGTAGCAAAGTAATTACAATTTAGCAGATTAACACTGGAGTGATAGATGAGCAGATGATGATGAGCAGATGATGATGTGCAAGTAGTGGTGTGCAAAAAAGCAGAAAAGTAAATAAAAACAATATGGGGATGAGGTAGGTAGATTGGGTGGGCTATTTACAGATGGACTATGTACAGCTGCAGCGATCGGTTAGCTGCTCAGATAGGTGATGTTTAAAGTTAGTGAGGGAAATGTAAGTCTCGAGCTTCAGCGATTTTTGCAATTAGTTCCAGTCAATGGCAGCAGAGAACTGTAAGGAAAGGCGGCCAAAGGAGGTGTTGGCTTTGGGGATGACCAGTGAGATATACCTGCTGGAGCGCGTGCTACGGGTGGGTGTTGTTATCGTGGCCAGTGAGCTGAGATAAGGCAGAGCTTTACTTTAGCATAGACTTATAGATGACCTGGAGCCAGTGGGTCTGGCGACGAATATGTAGCGAGGGCCAGCCGACTAGAGCATACAGGTCGCAGTGGTGGGTGGTATAAGGGGCTTTGGTGACAAAACGGATGGCACTGTGATAGACTTGTTATGCTGGTGAATGAGGACCCAAAAGCGACGTAATAGAAACAGAGTCTTTATTCCAGTCTTAAACAAACAATAATTCTCCTGGATATTATCCTAGGTAAATCCAAAACAGGAAACTGAAATCCTCTCGTCAGTAGAAAAGAAGCGACTGGAGACGCGACCACAGACTGCAGGTCGCTTCAGGAAGGCACAGGCCGTAGCTGACATAGACACCTGCTCACACGCAGCATCTGAAGAAGGCAAAAACACGACAGGGCGGAACAAGGACACAGAACAGCAAACATCAAACAAGAATCCGACAAGGACAGAAGCGGAAAACAGAGGGAGAAATAGGAAACTCTAATCAGAGGGCAAAATAGGGGACAGGTGTGAAAGAGTAAATGA
>NC_036863.1:13248836-13295129 GCF_002910315.2 Salvelinus sp. IW2-2015 | reverse complement strand
GCGGAAAACAGAGGGAGAAATAGGGACTCTAATCAGAGGGCAAAATAGGGGACAGGTGTGAAAGAGTAAATGAGGTAGTTTAGGAGAATGAGAAACAGCTGGGAGCAGGAACGGAACGATAGAAAGAGAGAGCGAGAGAGGGAGAGAGGGGGGGGGAGAGAGAGGGATAGAAAGAGGGAAAGAACCTAATAAGACCAGCAGAGGGAAGCACAGGGACAAGACATGATGATCAAAGACAAAACATGACAAGACTGCATCCAGTTTGCTGAGTAGAGTGTTGGAAGCTATTTTGTAGATGACATCGCCGAAGTCGAGAATCGGTAGGATAGTCAGTTTTACTAGGGTAAGTTTGGCGGCATGAGTGAAGGAGGCTTTGTTGCGAAATAGAAAGTCGATTCTGGATTTGATTTTGGTTTGGAGATGTTTGATATGAGTCTGCAAGGAGAGTTTACAGTCTAGCCAGACACCTAGGTATTTGTAGTTGTCCACGTATTCTAGGTCAGAACCGTCCAGAGTAGTGATGCTAGTCGGGCGTGCGGGTGCGGGCAGCGAACGGTTGAAAAGCATGCATTTGGTTTTACTAGCGTTTAAGAGCAGTTGGAGGTTACGGAAGGAGTGTTGTATGGCATTGAAGCTCGTTTGGAGGTCAGTTAACACAGTGTCCAAAGAAGGGCCAGATGTATACAGAATGGTGTCGTCTGCGTAGAGGTGGATCAGGGAATCACCTGCGGCAAGAGCGACATTGTTGATATATACAGAGAAAAGAGTCAGCCCGAGAATTGAACCCTGTGGTACCCCCATAGAGACTGCCAGAGGTCCGGACAACAGGCCCTCCGATTTGACACACAGAAATCTGTCTGCGAAGTAGTTGGTGAACCAGGCGAGGCAGTCATTTGAGAAACCAAGGCTGTTGAGTCTGCCGATAAGAATGTGGTGATTGACAGAGTCGAAAGCCTTGGCCAGGTCGATGAATACGGCTGCACAGTATTGTCTCTTATCGATGGCGGTTATGATGTCTTTTTGGACCTTGAGCGTGGCTAAGGTGCACCCATGACCAGCTCGGAAACCAGATTGCATAGTGGAGAAGGTATGGTGGGATTCGAAATGGCCGGTGATCTGTTTGTTAACTTGGCTTTCGAAGACCTTAGAAAGGCAAGGCATATTGCGTTATAGCGCTGATGTTGTGAATAATGCATTATGCATAGCTCATATTGCGTTATAAATGCTCCTATAGGCTTAGTGTTTCGACTCATGCATGCTACTGTACAGTATTTCACATTTGAATTTGGGGGATGACAAACTCTTTTAACCAGCCCATGTCTTCATCATCACAATAAATCACGTCTCAATGTACACTACCATTCAAAAGTGTTAGAACACCTACTTATTCAATGGGTTTTTCTTTATTTTTACTATTTTCTACATTGTAGAATAAAAGTAAAGACATCAAAACTATGAAAATAACACATATGGAATCATGTAGTAATCAAAAAAGTGTTAAACAAATCAAAATGTATTTTATATTCTTCAAGTAGCTATCCTTTGCCTTGATGACAGCTATGCACACTCTTGGCATTCTCTCAACCAGCTTCACACGGAATGCTTTTCCAACAGTCTTGAAGGAGTTCCCACATATACTGAGCACTTGTCAGCTGCTTTTTCTTCACTCTGCGGTCCAACTCATCCCAAACCATCTCATTTTGAGATGCCAGGTCATCTGATGCAGCACTCCAACACTCTCCTTCTTGGTAAAATATCCCTTACACAGCCTGGAGGTGTATTGGGTCATTGTCCTGTTAAAAAACAAATGATAGTCCCACTAAGCCCGAACCATATGGGATGGTATATCGCTGCAGAATGCTGTGTGTGTGCCTTGATTTCTAAATAAATCACAGACAGTGTCACCAGCAAAGCACCCCCACACCATAACACTGCCTCCTCAATGCTTTACGGTGGGAAATATACATGCGGCGATCATCTGTTCACCCACACAGTGTCTCACAAAGACACGGCGGTTGGAACCAAAAATCTCCAATTTGGACTCCAGACCAAAGGACAGATTTCCACCAGTCTAATGTCCTTTGCTCATGTTTCTTAGCCCAAGCAAGTCTCTTCTTATTATTGGTGTCCTTTAGTAGTGGTGTCTTTGCAGCAATTCAACCATGAATGCCTGATTCACACAGTCTCCACTGAACAGTTGATGTTCAGATGTGTCTGTTACTTGAACTCTGAAGTATTTATTTGGGCGGCAATTTCTGAGGCTGGTAACTCTAATGAACGTATCCTCTCCAGCAGAGGTAACTCTGGGTCTTCCATTCCTGTGGCGGTCCTCATGAGAGCCAGTTTCATCAAAGCGCTTGATGGTTTTTGCGACTCCACTTGAAGAAACTTTCAAAGTTCTTGAAATTTTCCATATTAACTGACCATGTCTTAAAGTAATGATGGACTGTTGGTTTTCATTGCTAATTTGAGCTGTTCTTGCCATAATATGGACTTGGTCTTTTACCAAACAGGGGTATCTTCTGTATACCACCCCTACCTTGTCACAACACAACTGATTGGCTCGAATGCATTAAGAAGGAAAGAAATTCTTCAAATTAAGTTTTAAGAAGGCACACCTGTTCATTTAAATCCATTCCAGGTGACTACCTCATGAAGCTGGTTGAGAGAATGCCAAGAGTGTGCAAAGCTGTCATCAAGACAAAGGGTGGCTATTTGAAGAATCTCGATGTAGAAAATAGTACAAATAAAGAAAAACCCTTGAATGAGTGTGTGTTCTAAAACTTTAGACCGGTGGTGTAGAGCTGGAGAACATAGAGACTTCCACTAAATATAAAAGGTTCTTGTGTTCCAGAGATGTGTCAGATGATCCTGAAGACAAAGCAGTCACCAGTGGTGTTTAAGCTTCTCGCATTGCTCTCTTGGCATTCCCTTTTCTTCTCCCAGCCACCTGTTTTTTGTCGGTTGCCCTCTTTCACACCCATTCACTGCAAAGGAGGCCAGTATAAATAGCTGTGATTCATGAAGGGAGAAAGAGAATAAGAAAGCGAGACTGAAAGAGAGGAGAGGGAAGATACATCACACAAGGTAATTTCACATCTTCTCAATTATGATTGTTAACAATGCAACAGGGAGGAATGGGAAGGGAAATTAGGGCGCCATTGAAAAAATACATTAATAAATTAATTGGACTCACCTGGTTAATTTAAGGATGAATAATAACAATGAAAACATATAGGGTGCTTACATGTACGTAGTTATCACATGACTCCATTCACTATAAATGTACCTTTGCTCTTCTTCATTTTGTCAAGAAATCTTTTATATTTATATTTCCTACCGGGATTAATTACATTTGTCAAATTCTCTTCACAATGAGAAAAACATGTACAATTTGAATGCAAAGCTATATATATATGAACATTAAAGTATTTTACATTTCACCTGTCAGATTGGCCTTGCAAAAGCAGTTCAGAGAGAGATCCTGATATCTGGGTTTCCCCCTCCTTTGGTTTGAAGACAATGTGGCGGGCCCTCATGTATCAGCTTGCTCTGATTCCTCTCGTCCAGGCTCAAAATGACTACTGCAGCACACACCGTACATTCAGGGAGCCAGGTCAGTGGAGCTGCAGCTCAAATTCCACTTCCACCCTACCTGTCTCACACCTTTCCTTCCTGTCCCCCTTCCACTTTCTCACCTTTCCTTCTTTACAGTTTGTGGAGTCTTTGTTTTTTTGAGTGAGGTCTATATGTGGGCAATGGGAATTAGGCCAGATGTGATGTCATGCATCTTTGCAGTGTATGAACGGGTTAGATGTGTGTCATGGTCGCAGGTGTCAGGTAAACATGTTTGCGTGGTTTAAAGGCAATGAAAATGTGGTCATGCACACTCATGAGGCACTGGGCAGATAAATGTACTGTAGAAATGTTAAATATTGCACTCAAATGCCCCTTTGGAAATGCTTGCCTTTCTTGTAGTAAACAGAGCGCCTATAGCTACTGTAGGAGTTAAGTGGGCAGAACAGTAGTGGACAGTCTACTGTGGTAATGTGTGACCTGGTGTCCCCTCAGTCAACACTGACATTAACGTCTACTGTGGTAATGTGTGATCTGTTGTCCCCTCAGTCAACACTGACATTAACGTTTCGTGTGGTAATGTGTGACCTGGTGTCCCCTCAGCCAACACTGACATTAACGTTTACTGTGGTAATGTGTGATCTGGTGTCCCCTCAGTCAACACTGACATTAACGTTTACTGTGGTAATGTGTGATCTGTTGTCCCCTCAGCCAACACTGACATTAACGTTTACTGTGGCACGAATCGCATGGAGCTCCATATCTTGCTATGTCCCGTCTACTTCGGTGGATACAATGAATCACTGATGTCCCTCAACGCTCAGTACTTCAAGGGAGAGTGCCGGGGGACACCCGATTGGACTGTCGACCCGCCTATTCTGAAATACAACTTCTCCATCACAGAGGAGGCGGTGTCCGCCTGCAACAACAAAATAAAGGTAGTTCTAGTTTGTTTGAGTAATTATATTTCTATGGTATCACACTGACCGTGGAGGAGACATTTGGTGGTTGACACTAGAAGATGTTGCTTCGACTCTGGGTAGATGGATTTGACCCTGAACCTAGTAACATGTGACTCTCTCTCTCTCTGACACAGATCACTCAGGAGGTGGGTTCTGGGCTCTTTGCGGATTTCTCCAGCGTTCAGTTTGTCAACATCTCGGGCATGATCAACTCTCTGGACCCCAGTGCGGGAACGATCACCTACCGCCAGGAAATGATTTACAAATTCTCCTGCCGCTATCCACTCCAGTACTTGGTCAACAACACTGAGATGACCGTGTGAGTAACCCAGGCCACCTTTTCTCTTAGGTTCACTCATGATAACCAAAGTTTGGGGTCAATTCATCTGAACTAAGTCAATTCAGGGAAGGACTTCCTCAATAGTAAAACTCTCAATGGGAAGTTATCAAATGGAGGCAGATTCATGCCAAAACAAATAGAAATAACAAGATTGCAATAACATTGATATTGGAGTATTGTTTTATGCGAACTGGGACTGAACCGAGTTTAAATAAAAACAACCTCAAACCTGACCATAGCAGTGACGTGGTGTTTGCAAGTATGGAGTTACCATAGCTGGTTATGGCAGGTAGACTGATGCTTCTGAGTTTTGTATTATGGGTTGAATCATACGGTGTATCATATGGTGACCTGGATGGTGATACGCTGCAGTTTTTCTCAAGCAATTGATAGTAGCTAACAGACAGACATTTTGTTTTTTACAAACAGGTCTGGGGTGAGCCTAGCAGTCAAAGACAGCAATGGGAGTTTCATCAGTACCCTGAGTATGACGCTCTACTCGGTAAGAATGTGTTTCTATGATCCATTTTCTATGACAGAGGAGAAGGAAGTGAGGTGTAATCACTAATTGTAGATCATATTTAGTGTACACATGGAAAAAACTGTGTTGGCAGTTTCCAAATTGATTTGGAGGGAATAACACACAAAATGTTTATTTTTTTACATTCTGATTTCCTTCAGTATTTCTGGTATGAATGTTCATAATTTAATTAAACTATATTGAGAGGACCAATGTGCTTGTGAATGCTTGAATGATCCCAAATGACAGTCTTCCCCGTCTTGTTCCGATTGGCTCCAAGGACAGGTTCTACACAACCCAGCTCAAGGTCCCTGAGGGAGGCTTGACGTTGAAGACACGCATCTTTGTGGAGGTCAAGGCCACCAATCTCACGGGAAGGTACGAGTATAGTAAATCTGAATTGAAGAAAACATGGAGTTTTAAGCAATAAGGCACAAGAGGCCATGCTATATGGTGAATATAGTCACAGTTAAAGGGTGTTGTTCGGGCCAACACGGAGCGGCTAACGCATCTCTTCCAATCAGATTAAGTGGCCGGAACTATCTGTTTCATGAAAGTGAAAAAAAATACTGGTAGTTATTTACTGACATTTCCTATCAAACCTCATTATCAACTTTTTAAAGAAACTATGTCAATGGTCCCATTTAGAATATTGCCAAATATTTCACATGAAAGAAAATACATTTTCGCCAACAATTGTTTTCTTCTCCATCATTTCTAGGTTCAACGTGTTGTTGGACCGATGCTATGCCACAACCAGCCCTTACCCCGTCAACAGCACTTATTATGACCTCTTTGTTGGGTAAGTGAGACAACCCAGGCGAAACTGTGCGAGCTTACTCCTTTGGGACACGTTGTCAGTCACAGAAAGCTTCACTTTTAGGGAATAATTAGATTACTAAGATATTCAGACATCCTATAGGACAAAACATGTACATACAGCAGATGGGGAAAATACTAGAAACTCAGTTGCAGCTACATTCTAGCTATTGATTAATTATCATGTTATCAAGATCACCTAGTTTTTCCCAAGACATAACTTAGTGCCTTGCCTCGCTCAGGTGTAACCGGGATGGCCAGACGGTGATGGGGGTCAATGGGCAACAGCAGGAAGCTCGTTTCTCATTTGAGGCCTTCCGCTTCGTCCAGCACAAGAACAGGACGTTGTCCACTTTCTACCTGCACTGCTCTACCAGACTCTGTGAGAGGTCCGTCTGCACCTCCCTGCAACAGGTCAGTCACTGCTCCTGTGCGGACGTTGTAGCCACATTCCAGCCCATCTGCAAAGTAGTTGTGATGCACCAATTAACCAACAATTGAATGCCACGTCATTGCAGTCGGGCATTAGATCGCATGATCAGATGTGGTTACTGGCACTTTAAACACCTATCCAGGCATTGTGAGATTTGGGGCACTATGTACAGGGCTGTGCACAGACCTTTTGGGGGGCAGGTGCTTAAACAAAAAAAAGAGCACACCAAACATTACATTTTTTTCCCGCAACCACGGTCAGACTCATTGAGCAATGACTTTGATTATTTAGTTACATAAAATAAATGGCCACATCTTCATGGCTAATTAAATGACACATATTTAACGCAAATTTAAAGACAACTTGCGAGCAGTGGGTTCAGAACAACAATGACAAAAACTATGATTAAAGTTGCATTGTGATCTGATTGTGATCAGATCTTATAAGTGTAAACAGACAAGATTAGGTCAAGATCAGGATGACTGATGCATGTTAGGGTGACAAACAATGGAGCAACATACAGTAGATGATGCTAGCAATGACCTATGACCTTGTGTAAGAAAGCTATTCCAACCACCCCTTTTCTCCTCAGAACTGCACGGACATCATCAGCTCAAGGAGGAAGCGGGAGGTCCAGGACACGTCTGTGACCGACACAGCCACAGTCAGCTCCGGCCCCATCCGCACCCAAGTGGACAACGGTGAGCAACAACCACTGAACGTTCATGACCATCATTCACATCAGCATTCAATGATCCATCAGCAAGAATGACTAATATGATTAAAATATATTGAAGGCACAGTAACACTTTACTGATCACATGTACTTACTGCACGTTCATATACCAGTAATGCCGTTTTGGTTGAGGGGGTTTTCATGTTATGAACACAGAATTTCCTTTTATTTCTTATGCAGGTGATTCTGTCGGAATTGTATCTGAAGGTATGCATCTACTTTTCATCACAACTATTGATATAGCTACAGTATCAGGCAAAAGTTGGACGCACCTACCTAATCCAGGGTTTTTCTTTATTTTTACAATTTCCTACATTTTAGAATAGTGAAGACATCAAAATTATTCAATAACACATATGGAATCATGTAGCAACCAAAAACCACCGACTCATTCAAGGGATTTTCTTTATTGAGATTCTTCAAAGTAGCCACCCTTTGCCTTGATGACAACTTTGCACACTCTTGGCATTCTCTCAACCAGCTTCATGAAATAGTCACCTGGAATGCATTTCAATTAAGAGGTGTGCCTTGTTAATTTGTGGAATTTCTTTCCTTCTTAATGCGTTTGAGCCGATCAGTTGTGTTGTGACAAGGTAGGGGTGGTATACAGTCCATATTATGGCAAGAACAGCTCAAATAAGCAAAGAGAAACGACAGTCCATTCATTACATGAAGGTCAGTCAATGCGGAACATTTCAAGAACTTTTAAAGTTTCTTCAAGTGCAGTCGCATAAACCATCAAGCGCTTTGATGAAACTGGCTCTCAAGAGGACAGCCACAGGAAAGGAATACCCAGTTACCTCTGCTGCAGAGGATAAGTTCATTAGAGTTACCAGCCTCAGAAATTGCAGCCCAAATAAATGCTTCAGAGTTCAAGTAACAGACACATCTCAACATCAGCTGTTCAGAAGAGACTGCGTGAATCAGGCCTTCATGGTCAAATTGCTGCAAAGAAACCACTACTAAAGGACACCAATAAGAGGAAGAGACTTGCTTGGGCCAAGAAACATGAGCAATGGACATTAGATCGGCAGAAATTTGTCCTTTGGTTGAGGAGTCCAAATTTGAGATGTTTGGTTCCAACCGCTGTCTTTGAGACGCAGAGTAGGTGAACGGATGATCTCCCCATTGGTGGTTCCCACCGTGAAGCATGGAGGTGGTGTGATGGTGAGAGGGTGCTTTGCTGGTGACACTGAGTACTTTATATTTGAATTTAAAGGATATATCATAATACTTAAGTTGTCTAGAAACAATCTTTGTGAAGTATTTTCTCTGAACCTGTGTCCTCTTTGCAGTTGTCGAGCAGTTGGGTGGAAAACACAGATCCTTGCAGGGTGTTGCCATAGCAGCAGGGATTGTTGGCGCGCTCTGTATCTCCATGGTAGCCTTCATTGCGTACTGGATCGTTGTGCCAAGGACCATTGGGGCCACAGAGAAGAGAATGCGCTTCTCTACAAAAGAGTGACAGTTTAGGGGAAGGCTTTGCCCTGTTACTCTTAAGGTGGTTTCCTCTATGTCCTAGTTCTTATGATCACTGACTTAAAGTAGGTGGGTCAGTGACAGTGCAATAACCTAATGAATATATCTGTGTAACCTGCACATATAGCACTGCATGTTTAAATAGTTTATTTCCATTTTAAAGACATTTAAAGTCTGGTATTAAGGGCTATCTTCTTTGTCTGGGGTTAAGGTCAAGTATAAATGGATGCTATTCAATATCTATTATCAGAATCCAAAATGACTACCTATTTTGGTGTATTAGTTAAGGGCTTCTTCAATGCTGTCCATCAAATCATATTTAAATGCATTTTTTCTATAACCTGTCTTTCAATTTCCCAGTCTTTACAAATACTGGTGTATAAAACCACACTCGATAAAGTTTAAAAGTAAAATATAATAAAAATGGCCTGTTTTTCCATGATGTTTCATAATCTGTCCTGCTGCCCTTGAAGTTCTCTAGCCTCAGACTACCAGACAATTACACATTCAAACTCAATGAATTGGAGCGAAACCATTACCTGATTACAGAATGGACCCTAGCCCAAAGTTACAATAGTACCGTTGAATGTGTATTTGAAGACACTTTATTTTTTAAAGACATGGATTGAGGGAATAAATACACATGCCACTGTTCATCCATCCATCATTTCAGAAAAAAAAAAAAAAAACACCCCGTCTTAAAAAAACATGAATTCAAAGTTAAGAAACAAAAATGCTGGCATCTCCCTTCCCGTTTATTCCCCCCCACATACCATCCGAGGTGACGCAAAGAGCAGAAATCACCCCACTGGGTACAGATCTCAATTCAACGTCTATTCCACATTGGTTCAACATAATTTCATTGATATTAAGTGGAAACGTTGATTTACCCAGTGGGACTCTGCTGCTAGAAGTTCAAGCAGCTTGAAACATGGACAATATTATCTGCTTATTTTTCAGGCAGTGCAACACAGTCGAGCAGTCCTCAAATTCATACTGGCATCCATACACAAACACCAGGGTAGTGTTCAGTAGGGCATATCGTAACAAAACGTTATGCAACGGAATATGGTCATGTGCCATTGCAACAATGTTTTCCGCCTATTGAACATAGCAGCCCCTTGGTGATTGAAGTAAGTTTACTGAACTATCTGTATTGAGTACAATTTATAGACTGCACATAAGTATTGCATATCAAAAGATAACTGTCATTCAATGTAACATGTTTTTTCCCCCTCACCCTAAGTCACTTATGCATTTTCAGAAAGAACAATGCTAATTAGAACATGGAGAGAGGTTTCTGAAAAACATAAAATATGGATTTTACACATGAACACAGTGGATGGTTGTCAATGTCAATCATATTTTGACGATAATTTCTCATGGTGTACGGAATACACACACCACGATTGTTTTGCATTCTCTCAGCGACAATACAAGGCATTAAGCGAGGAATTCAATATTCAAAGACAACTGAAACACACCATTCCATTTGCCAAGAGGTGTATACATTAGCTAGTTCAATCCCAATGAGATCTTTCTCAAACAGACAGAACACACATTAAAAGTGAATGAAAGCAAGATTTGCCTGAAGAAACCACAGAAGATCTGAGGATAACCGTGCTTGAGAGGAAAAGTCACAACCTTTTTTGATCACAGAATGCGACAAAAGCTGAATTTTGCAGGGGAGGAAACATTGAGTCCTGTTATTATTGGTCCTTCCAAAACAAAACATTTTGTATCAGGTACTATGCAGGGAAATTATAGTGGTCAAAATAAGGTTGTTTGCATGCAGGAAAGTATGCCTAAACCTTAAGGGCAGAAAAGTAGAATAGAAACTTGAGGTCTTGGGTTCAGTTCATTCGCTGGTTATTCCAGACTTCGTAAGTGCTCCTTGCTCACCATGTCAGTGAGAGGAGAGATGTATAGCGGCCAAGGGGCATGAAGATCAACAGAAATTGATAAAGGAGGGGGGATTAAGACAGCTCAAGGTGTCTGAGCTGATCCAATGTCTTTCTGGTTTTCAACATATGGGTGGAAAAACAACCCCCCCTAAAAACAAAAATTGAGGAAACTTGAACAATTAAACATTGTCAATAAATACAATTAAATCTTCTCAGTTCCAGCTGTTATAACTCATCCCCTACATGCTTTTCTGACGGGTCTTTCTCTGTTGATTCTGAAAATGGAGAGGAATACAATATTATACTCTACTATATAACAGCACAGCATATTACTTTTAAAAGGTTTGACCCCATCATAGTTGCTCCACCTTGAATGGAATGCCAAATTCTATTCCTTTCCATAAGATTCCCACTTGTGTAGCGAGAAATTGTAAGACAACTGGTTGCCAATTTGCACATGCAAAAGGATAGTTGCTTTGGCAGACGTACCTGTACTTGCAGTCTCATCTTTAGGCTGCGATTGGCTGGACGAGTCTGTGTTCTGTCCAGTGGGCTCTTTGGTGGGTGGTTCCTCTCCTGGCTGCACCACCTTAGTGGCTTCTGTCAAATGAAAACAAATCCCACCAATGAAAAGATGGGTCTGATCGGTGATTACATTTGTCGAAAAGGGATCTTTGACAAGTTATTGCACACGTCATGTGAAGCACTTCTGTGGCAAATTACATGATTTTCTGTTTCAAAGCATTTTGCTAAGGTGTGGCCTGTTGAACATGACCCTCCCTATATAAAGCCATAACAGAAATGTGTTGGGTTTTCCCTCCTCTCTCTGACCTTTGTCTTTAGTCTCCTCCTTGGGAGGTATGACTTTCTCCTCTGTTTTGCTGCTGTTGGCCTTGCTGCTGCTCTCCGAGGCGGTGCTGTTGGCCTTGGCCTTGGCCCTGGGCTTGGCAAACTTGGCCTTGTTCAGCAGGTAGTGGACCTCGCGGTCCAGCAGAGACAGCTTGGACTCTATGTCTTTGGCCAGCAGCACGGGCCGCTCTGTGGGAGAACGCTTCTCCTGCTCGGCCACCGTGTCGTTCTTCCACGTCTGTAGAAGAGGGGGAGGTGTTGGGGGTTAAAAATGAACAAATAATAATAAAAAGTTGTTTCTTTGTTCCAAATTGATGACAAACGAGGGACAATAACCATGTGAACTACGTCATCTCATATTTGAGTAATTTTGAATTCCTGAGGTAATGGTTCATCAAAACAAAATCTGGCAAAGATATCAATGAGTAAAACAAATAGAAGTTTATGAATCACTACATACAATGGTCTCGTTGATGACTCTGTCTAACGTCTTCAGCTCCACTTCGGTGAAGATTTGGTCATCCTCTGGTGTTAGTTTGACGTTCCTTGAGGAAAAAAACATGTCAAATGTATGCATTGTAAATGTCACCTCTGAAGCTAAGCAGGGTTGGTTTTGGTCGTTCCCTGGATGGGAGACCTGATGCTGCTGGAAATGGCGTTAGAGGGCCAGTGGGGGGGGTTCTAAGGAGATCCCAGGGCCGTGAAAGGGACGGGTGCCAGGGTGCCATCTTTAGGATGGAATGTTTAAACGGGTGTCCCGATTCTCTGGGGTCACTAATGATCCAATGGCAGTTATCGTAAGAGTAGGGGTGTTAACCCCAGTGTCCTGGGTAAATTCCCAATCTGGCCCTCATACCATCATGGCCACCTAATCTACAGCTTCCAATTGGCTCATTCATCCCCTTCCCCTGTAACTCTTCCCCCCCCAGGTCGTTTCTGTAAAAGAGAATGTGTTCCCAGTCAACTTAACTGGTAAAATCCGTTTAGCATTTTCCCTACTAATGGTTAAGGTTAGGATTGGGGAAGCTGATCCTAGAGCTGTCGGGACCCACCTGAGGAAGAAGCTGGAGTGGTTGAGCATGCTCTCCAAGGCAGCCAGGTGGTCGGGCCACTTCCTGCGCTCCTCCACACGGAAGAACATGGCCTTGCACAGTTTCCTGAGCTCCTGCAGCTTTTCCCGCAGCTCCTTGGTGACTGCAGAGTAGCCATCCTCATCCATCCAGGCCGACGCCTCGCTCAGCTTGGTCGTGATGGCCTCCTTCTCCTCCTCTGACACCACCGCCTGGTACTCCTCCTGGTACATCTTGTCCTTAGGAGGAAGGAGAGGAAAAGGGGAGGGGGGGGGATTTGTTATAGAATTTTGTAATCAATGTTCATAAATTTCAATTATCTTAATCGGTCTGCAACCCAGAGGTTGTAAAGTTCTGGTTTTAAATGAAACAGACATAATTCCCAGCTCACAATTGATCAAATCCAAGTTTATTTGCGAGAGCTCCCCTGTGCATATACAAAGATGTTCCTCTTATAACATTCTCTTAACCTACGCACATACATACACACTAACAGGAGGAGAGCTATCCTATCTACTTTTCTACCATTCTCACCACAGTTTATCACTACCCAACTGACAGTTCCATTCCACCCCCAAGATAAGGGAAACATGGAGGGGTTCTCCCTTTCCCATCTTATCTCCCCAGAGTTATAGCCGGGTCGGTTCAAACATAGGTTAAGGATTCTCTTTGCTTTCTTTCGGCACACACATACATTCCTCTCTTCCCCAGGCCAACCTATTTGGACTTATGTTTATCAGCTTTAATTACTCCTTGTCTATGCTACATAACCTCTAATCCCTAATGGTTAAGTTATTTAATCATTTATCTTCAACCGTTATAAATTCTGTTAACAGAATTAGACAGCTGCAAGAAGTGGGTTACATACACACACCTATTGGGGGGGGTGGCATACTGGTGTTGTGCTGTTCTAACCTGGGTCTCAAAAATGAATGCCTCAAGGCTGTTCAGGGTCTTCTCCCTCTCCTGCTTCTCCAGGTCTCTATCAGTCAGGTCTTGGAGCCTGTCAGGTGAAGAGGAAATCAAAAACATTATTGCAGCGAATTTGGAGGTTGCTGGGGCTCGAACCTGGATCTATGAGTCTGTCAAACAACTTAACCATTACACCAAGAGATCCAAAACCTCTGGCGAAGTTGCTAGGTTTTGAACCAAGTCAGGATGCTACATGAATATCATTATAGATAGATTTTTCAATGTTTAACTTCCCCACCCTGCACATTTGAAGCCTCCTAAAATGTCAGAAGGAAAGATAGCGCAACATACTTCTTGTTTGAGGAGGCGATAGCTTCCAAGCTAGGGTTAAGGATGTCGTTCACTTGGAGCTCCACTGAGACATCCTCAGAGAACTTGGTTCTCTTCTGAGGCTTGGCTTTCTTCTCCGCCGCCGCCTTCCTTCTCCTCCGCCGCCGCCTCCTTCTCCTCCGCCGCCGCCTCCTTTCTCCTCCGCCGCCGCCTCTTCTCCTCCGCGCGCCTCCTTCTCCTCCGCCGCCGCCTCCTTCTCCTCCGGCCGCCGCCTCCTTCTCCACGCCATTTTTTCCTCCCTCCTTTTCAGAGAAAAATGATTCATTTACATAATGGTAATGACACTTCGTATTTAATGTCCAATTCAAACAGAGAACGAGGTAAAACTCATTCATGTGAGGTATATGCTTTACTGACAACATTCTGTAACCAAATGCTCCATACAAATTGTTAAGTTTCGAAATGTTCATAAACACAAAGCACTGAATAACACCCCAGGGCTGAGTGTCCCGGGTGTTCATGTGGAATCCAACTGAGCGAGTGCTTACCTGAGGGTCAGCCTTGCTGTCCAATGCCTCTCCCTTAGTCTTCTCTTGGGTTGGGACCTCCTCCTCCTGTTTCTCCCCAGGCTCCTGCTTCTCTTCTTGAGGAGCAGCCTCCTCCTTCTGGCCCTGCTCCTTCCCAGGCTCTGAATGAACCTCCTCCTCATCCTGGGCACAAAAACAATAGGGGAGAGGCTGGGAGAGTTAGACAGCCATGAACTAGTGTGAAGGAGAGGAACTCTGGAGCATGTTACATTAGGATGGGGACTGAGGAGAGGATTACCTGAACTGGTTCCGTCACATTTGCGTTGGGCTCTGAGGATCCCCCTCCAAACAGGCTGGAAATGGTATTTCCTAGTTCTGAAAAATCAAAAGAGCCAGAATTCAGACATGAAAGAGACTATGACTGACTAATGGGGGGGGGGGGGGGGGGGGAGAAATCAGATGTCAATTGATTACGAAAACCCACTTGTCAGAGTTGATTCCTCATCCTTCTCCTCCACAATGGTCTCAAAGACAGACTCCACCTAAAAATAAAAAAAACTATTAGTTAAAGCGATATGTCACCAAAATAAAATCATATGTTCATTGCTTTCTGACCTTGTGTATGGACCAAGAGTCAACACCTCCTAACCTACGATGAGGCTTGCATAGCTAAAACCACCACATGCTAATGTTAGCATTGATTACCCCAAAACAATGGAGTTCAATAGTGCACATTTTCATGTCCAAATCAACTCAGTGACTCCAAGCCAATTTGAAATTGGGTTTATGTTGGTAGATAAGTATTACAGATCTCAGAGATACAAACACGATGTAGGTTTTACATTAAAAAAAAGTAATTTTAACTTTTTACATGTACTTACAAAATCCTCAAACCGTTAAAGAAAAAATGAAATGCATATTATTTACATGTATTTTGCAACCATCTTTAAAAAAGTTAAATGTCTGATAAGTTTTGTATCTGAGATTTTATTGTACTTCCAGAGAGGAGCTCCATAAGCATCAGAGGGGTGCACTGACCATAGAGATCACATCATTCACATTCTATAAGTAATTCTATGGTACTGACTCGGTCCAGGAAGAGCATGCCACTCTCATCCATGTTGAAGTGGGCCTTGATGCCCTTGGACTCAGCATCCATGTGCTTCTGGAAGCTGCTGCTCACCCCAGACAGCTGCACTGTGGTCAGGTTGAGAGAGCCAAACACACTGGCGGAGGGAAGGAAAAGAAAGCGAGGTGGACATTTCAAATCAGATGCAACATAAGGTTCTGTTATGGCTGTTTATTTGACTTCTGTTACAATTCAAAACTGTATTTGTCCCCTTAGGCCAATTCTAATAGGGCTATAGCCAATGGCAAACTAATGCTGTTACAGTATAGTATACCCTTAATTTTCTAGAATTTTCCTTGGGAGAGGTTCTGCAGTGTTGTGATTGACATCACCCTGATCCAATCAGGCGCAACCAGAGAAAATCAACGACACCTGCGCTCTGTTCTTTCTCTGGCTGACCCTTCACCACAGAAGGCACCGAGGGAGGCTTAAACAATAGATTTTCGGACTGATTCATGCTACATTTGGATCAGTTTGTGCTCCCGTGGACCAATGCACTCGTATCTTAAACATTTAAACCCGATTCTGATACGCATCAGTGAATCGTTACATCTCTACTGTTTTGCCGTGTTGTTTCACAGATTGGGTTAAGTCTATGTACCAGTTTCCTAGACACAGATTAAACCAAGTCTTGGGAAAATAAATAGGTTCTCCATTGAGCATGGTTTTAAGTCCAGGCCTAGGTTAATCTGTGTCCAGGAAACCGGCCCTAAGTTCCTACCAATTAAACCCATTTTTAATTGGGGAGGTGCTCACCTGAGGTCATTTTGGCCCAAGAAGCTGAGGTCTCCATAATTGATGTCAAAGGCAAAGTCATCAGTGTAGCGGTTGAAGGTGATGACCTTGCGCTGGGGGTAGGGGGCCATCCTCTGGAACAGGATACGCTTGTTGTGTTTCAGGCTCCTGGAGCCATCCTCATCCTCTGTCTCCCTGGTGAACTCCACCTGGAAAATGAGAGATGAGTGAAAAGATAAGCACTGTATGATAATGAGTTGTGGTGCTAAGCTTTTCCATTCATTTTGGGTTGAGGTATATAGCTGAACTTACATAACTGATGGCGTGGGATGTGTACCCATCTTAACCATTTGTAATGATTTTTTTATACCCCTTTTACGCCCCAATTTTGCAATATCCAAGTGATAGTTACTGTCTTGTCCCATCGCTGCAACTCCCGTATGGACTCGGGAGAGGCGAAGGTCGAGAGCCTGCGTCTTCCGAAACACGACCCCGCCAAGCCGCACTGCTTCTTGACACAATGCACGCTTAACCCGAAAGCCAGCCACACCAATGTGTTGGAGGAAACGGCATACAGCTGGCGACCAAAGTCCGATTGCATGCGCCTGGCCGCCACAAGGAGTCGCTAGAGCGCAATGGGACAAGGACATCCCAACCGGCCAAACCCTCACCTATCCCGGACGAGGCTGGGCCAAATTGTGTGTCGTCTCCCGGTCGCATGCGACACAGCCTGGTATCAGACCTGGATCTGTAGTGACACAGCTAGCACAGCGATGCAGTGCCTTAGACCGCTGTGCCACTCGGGAGGCTTGACAATAGACAACTTTTGGGGTTTCGGCTCCTCTAAAAGGAATGGATGGATGGTAATGGCATTATTTTTTTAAAAGGGGTGGGGTTCAACGTTAAAGAATGAGCTGTGTTACCTGGATGGGGAAAACAGCTGCCTCCCTGACCAGGAAGGGTTTGACTTTGAAGGCCTTGCTGAGGGCAGCGGCCTGGTACACAGCACCCATAGCTGCAGCCTCGTCTGCATTGATGTTCTTTCCCAGCTCCTCTCTACACACACACACACACACACACACACACAGTGGTCAATGTCATGCAGATATCTTGTTTATTCAAAGTGATAGTTCACTCCAAAAACAAGGTTGGCCAGAGACATTGTCATAACTCAAAAGCAGTCAAATTTTGTGGATGTAAGGCATATCTAGCATACGTGAACTAATCTTCAAATTAGATTGCTTTTCAGGTCTGAAAACATCTGTCAAAGTTTGATTTGGGATTCAACTATCCCTTTAAGCCTTTTCATCCCAGGTGGAGCGTTGCCAACATGTAAGTTACATTCTACAGTTAGATAGTATCTATAATCGTTGTAGTATCTGTGGGTGAAACACTTCTATTGTGTTCCCTTGTCTAGAGTATTGTTTTGAATAGAATACCCTTCAGCCCAAACCCTGGACAATAGGGAGCATTCTAAGTCCCTCAAGTTTGTTTGTCCTGTAGTACACAGACTCAGGTATTGACGTGTTGAGTGAAAAACTTGACATACTTAGGGCTTTGGCGGTCACAAAATTTCACCAGCTGGTGATTGTCAAGCAAATAACGGTCAGTCTCATGGTAATTGACCGTTAATTAACAAAACACATTTTAATTAACCGCTTCACGGTTGGGATGGTGTTCTTCGGCTTGCAAGCCTACCCCTTTTTCCTCCAAACATAACGATTGTCATTATGGCCAAACAGTTCTATTTTTTTAGGACATTTCTCCAAAAAGTACAATCTTTGTCCCCATGTGCAGTTGCAAACCGTAGTCTGGCTTTTTTATGGTGTTTTGGAGCAGTGGCTTCTTCCTTGCTGAGCGGCCTTTCAGGTTATGTCGATAAAGGACTCGTGTTCCGGAGTTCCAAATTAAGCAGCAGCAGCTGAAAAGATGAGCTCCTACAAATATTGAAATTTAAATGTTTTTTTAGAGTAAAGTACATTGAAAAAAAATCAAAAGAAAACTGCAAACTGAATAGGAGACCAAACAAGCAGCAAACAAAGAAGAAAGGCTTTTGAAAAAGTAACAATTTTTCATAAAATTATACCGTTTTCTTAGCTAGCTAAGTTGTTTACCTGTTGCTAGGCAGTTGCTAGGGACATTCCTGAAAGAAGCTAGCTAGCTAACAAGGAGTGTCTAGTTGGCAGAAGAGAAGAAGGGACAAAGAAGGGACAAAGTGGGACAAAATAAGGTGACAGATTAAAAAGGGAAAGGGGACATTAAGGTGAAGCAGTCCTCTAAAGACACAAAAGACAATAATACAAGAAACAACACTTCTATTGCCTCTCCCTCTACGATACGCACTTCCGGTTTGGTTTGGAGCGAGTAGTTGCATTCCGCTTTGCTCCACAGTAGTATTACAGGTAGTATTACATTTCATTTCATTACAGTACAACAGTTTGATTTGTTTGATCTTAGCTGGCTACATAGCCGTCTTTGTATCCAAGATAATTGTGTAGTCTAGAGTAATTGTCGAGGTTACCTAGCCGTTAGAGGTTACCTAGCCAGCTACACTTTCAAACAAAGTCAACAACGCAGCCACTGCTAGCTAGCCTATTTACAGCCAGCAGTACTATATCATTTTAGTCAATAAGATTTTTTGCAACGTAAGCTTAACTTTCTGAACATTCGAGACGTGTAGTCCACTTGTCATTCCAATCTCCTTTGCATTAGCGTAGCCTCTTCTGTAGCCTGTCAACTATGTGTCTGTCTATCCCTGTTCTCTCCTCTCTGCACAGACCATACAAACGCTTCACACCGCGTGGCGCTGCTACTCTAACCTGGTGGTCCCAGCGCGCACGACCCACGTGGAGTTCCAGGTCTCAGCAGCCTCTGGAACTCCGATCTGCGGCCAACAAGGCAGAGTTCATCTCAGCCTATGCTTCCCTCCAGTCCCTCGACTTCTTGGCACTGACGGAAACATGGATTACACGTATAACACTGCTACTCCTACTGCTCTCTCCTCGTCTGCCCACGTGTTCTCGCACACCCCGAGAGCTTCTGGTCAGCGGGGTGGTGGCACTGGGATCCTCATCTCTCCCAAGTGGACATTCTCTCTTTCTCCCCTGACCCATCTGTCTATCGCCTCCTTTGAATTCCATGCTGTCACAGTTACCAGCCCTTTCAGCTTAACATCCTTATCATTTATCGCCCTCCAGGCTCCCTTGGAGAGTTCATCAATGAGCTTGACGCCCTGATAAGTTCCTTTCCTGAGGATGGCTCACCTCTCACAGTTCTGGGTGACTTTACCCTCCCCATGGTCTACCTTTGACTCATTCCTCTCTGCCTCCTTCTTTCCACTCCTCTCCTCTTTTGACCTCACCCTCTCACCCTTCCCCTACTCACAAGGCAGGCAATACGCTTGACCTCATCTTTACTAGATGCTGTTCTTCCACTAATCTCATTGCAACTCCCCTCCAAGTCTCCGACCACTACCTTGTATCCTTTTCCCTCTCGCTCTCATCCAACACTTCCCACACTGCCCCTACTCGGATGGTATCGCGCCGTCCCAACCTTCGCTCTCTCTCCCCCGCTACTCTCTCCTCTTCCATCCTATCATCTCTTCCTCTGCTCTCAAACCTTCTCCAACCTATCTCCTGATTCTGCCTCCTCAACCCTCCTCTCCTCCCTTTCTGCATCCTTTGACTCTCTATGTCCCTATCCTCCAGGCCGGCTCGGTCCTCCCCTCCTGCTCCGTGGCTCGACGACTCATTGCGAGCTCACAGAACAGGGCTCCGGGCAGCCGAGCGGAAATGGAGGAAAACTCGCCTCCCTGCGGACCTGGATCCTTTCACTCCCTCCTCTCTACATTCTCCTCTTCTGTCTCTGCTGCTAAAGCCATTTCTACCACTCTAAATTCCAAGCATCTGCCTCTAACCCTAGGAAGCTCTTGCCACCTTCTCCTCCCTCCTGAATCCTCCTCCCCCCTCCTCCCCCTCCTCCCTCTCTGCTGATGACTTCGTCAACCATTTTGAAAAGAAGGTCGACGACACCCGATCCCTCGTTTGCTAAGTCAAACGACACGCTGGTTCTGCTCACACTGCCCTACCCTGTGCTTTGACCTCTTTCTCCCCTCTCTCTCCAGATGAAATCTCGCGTCTTGTGACGGCCGGCCGCCCAACAACCTGCCGCTTGACCCTATCCCCTCCTCTCTTCTCCAGACCATTTCCGGAGACCTTCTCCCTTACCTCACCTCGCTCATCAACTCATCCTTGACCGCTGGCTACGTCCCTTCCGTCTTCAAGAGAGCGAGAGTTGCACCCCTTCTGAAAAAACCTACACTCGATCCCTCCGATGTCAACAACTACAGACCAGTATCCCTTCTTTCTTTTCTCTCCAAAACTCTTGAACGTGCGTCCTTGGCCCAGCTTCTGCTGCTATCTCTCTCAGAATGACCTTCTTGATCCAAATCAGTCAGGTTTCAAGACTAGTCATTCAACTGAGACTGTCTTCTCTGTGTCACGGAGGCGCTCCGCACTGCTAAAGCTAACTCCTCTCCTCTGCTCTCGTCCTTCTAGACCTATCGGCTGCCTTTGATACTGTGAACATCAGATCCTCTCTCCACCCTCTCGAGCTGGGCATCTCCGGCGCGGCCCACGCTTGGATTGCGTCCTACCTGACAGGTCGCTCCTACCAGGTGCGTGGCGAGAATCTGTCTCCGCACCACGTGCTCTCACCACTGGTGTCCCCCAGGGCTCTGTTCTAGGCCCTCTCCTATTCTCGCTATACACCAAGTCACTTGGCTCTGTCATATCCTCACATGGTCTCTCCTATCATTGCTATGCAGACGACACACAATTAATCTTCTCCTTTCCCCCCTCTGATAACCAGGTGGTGAATCGCATCTCTGCATGTCTGGCAGACATATCAGTGTGGATGACGGATCACCACCTCAAGCTGAACCTCGGCAAGACGGAGCTGCTCTTCCTCCCGGGGAAGGACTGCCCGTTCCATGATCTCGCCATCACGGTTGACAACTCCATTGTGTCCTCCTCCCAGAGTGCTAAGACCTTGGCGTGATCCTGGACAACACCCTGTCGTTCTCAACTAACATCAAGGCGGTGACCCGTTCCTGTAGGTTCATGCTCTACAACATTCGCAGAGTACGACCCTGCCTCACGCAGGAAGCGGCGCAGGTCCTAATCCAGGCACTTGTCATCTCCCGTCTGGATTACTGCAACTCGCTGTTGGCTGGGCTCCCTGCCTGTGCCATTAAACCCCTACAACTCATCCAGAACGCCGCAGCCCGTCTGGTGTTCAACTTTCCCAAGTTCTCTCACGTCACCCCGCTCCTCCGCTCTCTCCACTGGCTTCCAGTTGAAGCTCGCATCCGCTACAAAACCATGGTGCTTGCCTACGGAGCTGTGAGGGAACGGCACCTCCGTACCTTCAGGCTCTGATCAGGCCCTACACCCAAACAAGGGCCCTGCGTTCATCCACCTCTGGCCTGCTCGCCTCCCTACCTCTGAGGAAGTACAGTTCCCGCTCAGCCCAGTCAAAACTGTTCGCTGCTCTGGCACCCCAATGGTGGAACAAACTCCCTCACGACGCCAGGTCAGCGGAGTCAATTCACCACCTTCCGGAGACACCTGAAACCCCACCTCTTTAAGGAATACCTAGGATAGGATAAAGTAATCCTTCTAACCCCTCCCCCCCCTTAAAAGAGTTAGATGCACTATTGTAAAGTGGTTGTTCCACTGGATATCATAAGGTGAATGCACCAATTTGTAAGTCGCTCTGGATAAGAGCGTCTGCTAAATGACTTAAATGTAAATGTAAATGTAATGTTTTGTACCGGTTTTCTCCAGCATCTTCACAAGGTCCTTTGCTGTTGTTCTGGGATTGATTTGCACCAAAGTACGTTCATCTCGCAGAGACAGAACGCGTCTCCTTCCTGAGCGAGATGACGGCTGAGTGGTCCTATGGTGTTTATACTTGTGTACTATTGTTTGTACAGATGAACATGGTACCTTCAGGCATTTGGAAATTGCTCCCAAGGATGAACCAGACTTGTGGAGGTCTACAATTTATTTTCTGAGGTCTTGGCTGATTTCTTTTGATTTTCCCATGATGTCAAGCAAAGACGCACTGAGTTTGAAGCTAGGCCTTGAAATACATCCACAGGTACTCCTGCAATTGAGTCAAATGCCAATTAGCCTATCAGAAGCTTCTAAAGCCATGACATCATGTTCTGGAATTTTCCAAGCTGTTTAAAGGCACAGTCAACTTAATGTATGTAAACTTCTGACCCACTGGAATTGTGATAGTGAATTATACGTGAAATAATCTGTCTAAACAATTGTTGGAAAAATTACTTGTGTCATGCACAAAGTAGATGTCCTAACCGACTTGCCAAAACTATAGTTTGTTAACAAGAAATTTGTGGAGTGGTTGAAAAACTAGTTTTAATGACTAACCTAAGTGTATGTAAACTTCCGACTTCAACTGTATACCATCACTATTGTAACCTATCAGACTTTTCTTTATTCAATCTTGTCTTTACATATACTAAATAATATATGACATTTGTTTTGATTTAGAATGGACCATTATGCACCTGCATCGAAATAGGGGCAGCGGGAAAAAAATACATGTCATCTATGCACATACAGTTGAAGTCGGAAGTTTACATACACTTAGGTTGGAGTCACTAAAACTCGTTTTTCAACCACTCCACAAATTTCTTGTTAACAAACTATAGTTTTGGCAAGTCGGTTAGGACACCTACTTTGTGCATGAGTACCAGGCAGTTAGCAAGTTTGGTAGGCTACTAATAACCAGCAGCAGCAGCAGAGCTTGGAGAAACCTAATTACCGTGACAACAGTCATGTGGAATTTGACTGCCCTAATGACTCGTGACCGCCGGTGTGGTGGTAATACGGTCACCGCAAGAGCACTAGACATACTTACTTCCCAACGGCTTTGAGCAGCACCTCCTGCACCTTAGGCACTCGGGTGGAGCCCCCCACCAGGATCACCTGCTCAATCTCGTCCTGTTAGAAGACAATGTTGTAAGATATACAAATAGTATTTGCAAATAAACAAACATTAACATAAAACATGTGTTCGTTCAATCTATAAATCCCTGAAGGCTTGTCATGCTGCAACATGTCAGAGTTTAACATATTGTTCCATTGAACATTCCACCACAATAAATGGGAATTTCATATCAAACCGATATCAAAGTGCAACTTTTTAATCACACATACATCAACTCTCCTACTTCAGTTTTTGATTCTAAGGGCTCCAGACTAACATTTCCCCCTGGCGGCACTTTTTTAGTTGGTGGCACCAGCCCATGATTTCGTGGAACAAAACAATTTTTTTCAGCAGCGTCACACAATAGAATACACTTGAGTCATCTTATAAAGTCAATTTAAAAATCATTCACAATGCCTTAAGTGTATTAGACTACTGAGATATACAAATAAGTTATAGCTAACATGTCCAAGCAGGAACGCATGATTCTAAATACTTTGATATGCAACCTAATCCAGCCCCCCACACCTCTGAATCAGAGGGGTTGGGTTAAATGCAGAAGACACATTTCAGTTGTACAACTGACTAGGTATCCCCCTTTCCAGTGATTGTCATGAATTTTTGGTAGACTTGACTATTTTACTGTCAAAATAGGGTGCCAGAATTTTTCAGTTCAATAGAGATGAATTTTCCTTCCTCAAATATGTGCATCAATATTATATATATATAGGCCTCATTCAACTAAACTAAAAACACAGCTAGATCTCTAACTAAATATAACACCTACTGCTAGTAGCCACGTATTCATAACAGTAAATGTAATGTCCTAAAAAGGACTAGTGCACTCACGGTAGCTGATGCGCAAATTCGCAGGCTCCATATTTCAAAGCCATATGAGATATCGTGATTATAAAACCGTGTGCTTTGAGCTCAATAGTGATTGTTAAGGAATAAATGATTCTACAGAAAGCGGAGACCCTCCTCTCTTTAATATGGACAACAAGTTGCTTCCAAAGTTGTGTTTGGTCCACGCAATTTCATTTAGAAATGTAACATTCACGAAGGGGCACACGAGTGGGAAGAGAACGTTTGAGATGCTTGCTCGTTACACCAGCCGGCCCCAGCGAAACAGGCAGGCACAGCGGCAGCACAGCCACTTCTATTACAGAAATCATGAGGAGAATGCCCTTTACTGTTGAACAAATTCATGGTTTTATCTGCCCCCAAAAATAAGATGTTTTGATTGAGGTGACCATGTGCAGATCACACCAGTGTAACCAATATTTTTTTAACTGGCACAGCCAAGTCAAAGGGTTGCAGTCTGGAGCCCTGGACCCTAGTATGCAATTGTGATTGGATAATGTATTCTCTTAAAATCCTAAAGGAGCGTAGCCAGTCCACAGACCCAGGGGATTGGGAAACTACAGTGATCTTTTTGATACTTGCAATTTTACTGTGTCTTTTTGTGGGTCAAATTATGCTTTTGTCTACATCATTGTTTATGCATAAAAGTCAGTTCCCCCAAGAGGTAGATAAAGTTATAGTGATTGATCAATAAGATCAAATGTTCATTAGGACACGCAATGGAATTTAAAAAAAAATGTTTTGCAACAGGAGTCCCTTCCTGTTTCAGTCCATGGTGACTCACCAGGGACATCTCTGCAGAGCTAAGGGCCTCCTGTGCGGGTCCAGGCACCCTCTCAAACAGGTCAGCACACAGGGCCTCAAACTCCACACGGGTCACCTTGGCCTTGAAGTCCATTTCATCTAGAAGCCCCTCCACCTGAACATCATACAGCAAGAGTGAGAACATTTAGTTTAGATGTACAGTATTACACAACTACAGTACAGCGCTATGGGTGACAATGAAACTGACAGAGCATCATGTCCCTTCACCTGTGCCATGAATTCGGCGTTGGCGCTCAGCACCGTCTTGAGTCTCTGGGCCTCCTTGAGTAGCTTGGCCATGGCACGGTGGTTCTCTCTCACGTCCTTCTTGGTCTTCTTCTGCTCGTTGAACAGCTTGGCTAGGTGGTCCCGCAGCCGCAGATCCATCTCAAAGCCCCCCAGAGAGCGGTCAAACCTGGCCAGAGATGGAGAACATCTGCTAGGTTAGGAACATTTGAGAAATGTGCTTGTCATAGCTCCACCATAAGTCATTTAAAACACAAATACAAAAACTATTACTTTATATAGATTAGAGTAGAGGTTAAGGTGTGTGCTTTCCCCAACATCCTGTGTGTGTGTGTGTATACAGGCCCTTTTGTCTCACCCTACTCCTCGGATCTGGAGCTGTGGCTGGGTGCCCGAATCTTTGGTCTTGACTGTCTGGTATGTGACGATGGTTGCAGTCGTGCTGCCTGAACCCATGTCATAGAACATCATGTTCTGTAGAGGGAGACAACAGGCATGACTATAAGACTAGGGTTACACAAAGCAACTTTAATGCAATTATAGGTTACAGGTTGAAAGCGACATCTTAAGCAACTTTGCTTACACACGAAGCAACTTATGAAGCGCAACTCAAAAAGTTACCAGTTGGTTCTGCATATACCAACCTAGTTCAATAAAATAAAAAAATACAAATGTAAAAGCAGCCTAGATAGTGCACCTGAGCTGTGCTGTTGATGTCTTTCCTCCTGAAGACACCGTAGTTGAGCGCCACCGCCGTGTTGTCGTTGATGAGCTGAAGAACCTTAACACCTGCCATCTGTGCGGCCTGCAGAACCGCCCTGCGCTCTGCCTGATTGAAAAAGGCTGGGACGGTGATCACTGCATCTTTGATGGGCTGCTCTGTTAGCGAGAGTAAAATACATTCAGTCAGGCGGGGCTTCAAAATAATTATACAACACATAAAATGTTGAATGAGAAAACCTTTTCCCCATACTACTAGTGAACATACAAACCTGCAAAGTACTAGTGAACATACAAACCTGCAAAGTACTAGTGAACATACAAACCTGCAAAGTCCTGAGCCAGTCCACGTGAATAGTTCAAAACCATGCCCAGGAGCTCCTCTGGAGAGTACTGCATTTCTCTGTAGGAAAACAGAGAGCGGGCATTAGAACCAAGCACTCTTATCCACAACTACAGCATAAGACATACTGGATCAATAACATTGTCACAGGCTGTGTAATGTGTAATTTAGGCAGTATGCAAAGGAACGTCGTACACTAATAACTGATAAGTGTTCGGGTAAGCATTTTGCCCCTCACCAATGACTTGAGTATTATTTGTACTCTTCAAAAGTACTTCCACAATGAATCACTTGGCTCAATCTGCTGCTAAAACGAAAGAAAAAGGGAACCAATAATAGGAAATCAGATAAGACTTACTCTGAGTTTCTAAAGACAACTGTGCCCCGACTCGCATCTTTCACCAGTTGGTGCTCGGAGAAACGTTTCTGGTAGAACGCCACCTGTGGGTTGTCGTGCTTCTTGCCCAGGAGGCTCTGAAGATACCTATAGACAAATTTGGGGTTCTTCACAGACTGCGGATGAAAGAGAAATCCAAATCAATGTCAGTGTAGATATGAAATAATGAACTGTATTGATCCCCAGAGGGGAATACAGAGTACTAACTGTATGATAGACATTTTAAAATGTGTGACCTGGTAGGTTCCTATGACAAAGGGCCAGTGGTGAAATGTACTTAATAAAAAATACTTTAAAGTATTACTTAAGTTGTTTTTTGGGTTATCTGTACTTTATTATTAGATTTTTACTACTATATTTGACAACTTTTACTTTACTTACTTTACTACATTCTTTAAAAAATAAATGCACTTTTTATTCCATACATTGTCCCCCAAACCCATAAGTACTTGTTACATTTTGAATGCTTAGCAGGACAGGAAAATGGTCCAATTCACGCACTTATCAAGAGAAGATCTCTCATCATCCCTACTGCCTCTGATCAGGCGGCCTCACTAAACACACATGTTACCTTTGTAAATGATGTCTGAGTGTTGGAGAGTAGCCCTGGCTATTCAGAAATAAAAACAAACAAAAAATGCCCCAAAAATGGTGCAGTCTGGTTTGCTTAATATAAGGTATTTGAAATTATTTCTACTTTGCATTTAAGTATATTTTTGCAATTACATTAACTTTTGATACTTAAGTATATTTAAAACCAAATACTTTTACCGAAGTAGTATTTTACTGGGTGACTCACTTTTACTGAAGTAATTTTCTATTAAGGCATCTTTACTTTTACTCAAGTATGACAATTGGGTACTTTTTCCACCACGGCAAAGTGCCTTACCACTCCTAATGCACTGTCTCCAAAAAGTCGCTCGTTTTCTTTCAAACACACAGCTATTGGAGTTTTCCTCCTGGACTCCCTGTGCCACACAAAGGAAAAGAGAGTCCATTGAAACATGATGAAGCTTTGAGAATGCATTTTATCATTAACTGACACTTCGTTCCCTCTCCCAACTGTTCAGTTACCCAATTTCGTTCACCACACTTTTCAGAGGCATGCATGTGTTAAGATGGCACAGACCCATTTAGTTATTTCCATGTTAACATACATTGTAAGGAACAATAGCTAGCTTATTAAACATCAGCAATAATGGATGTTAATAGTTGTGAATACATAAAAAAACATGAAATGGAGTAGGGATTTCCATCTAAAAGCACAAAGTCAATAACCCATGGTGATGGTGGTTAGAAATAAATGCAATACTCACTTGTTTAAAGCAATCTCCATTGGCACGCCAGGTTTTACTATCGCTACTTTCATCCACTCACTGCCTAGGTCAACTGACATGACTGCTACAGAGGCTGTATGGACAAAATAATGGGTATGATTATTGTACTACCTGTACTTTTGTAATAAAGTGATGATTACACATTTAGGTGAGACAATACTAAAGAGGATTAGCTTCAATAGTTTCTCACTGGCTACAGTGGTATGGTGGCAATGTGAGCAAATAATGTCAAAACATTTGACAAGTCCATTGCGTCAGTTGATATTAAATCAATGTTTACCTGTGCATCAGTAAATTAACTTGTGTAAATAGGTACAAATATGGACTGTGCATCACATTGTGAAGTGACACAGTAGAGTAGATTAACTAAAATCTCTGCATGTGTCCATTTTCTTCTCACACTCAAAATGGAGGCATTCAGATGTGTTGAAATTTGCATTTGGTGTTAGGCAAATCTGCCAGTGCTTGATGCAGGCAGGTGTCTTGGATGGAATAACCATGTGTAGCGTTAGTACCTGTTTGTGAAGGCAGCAGAGCCAGGACAAGGCAGAAGAGAGCCCATAACATCTTCCTCCTCATGGTGACCTGTACACACAAAGCAGAACAAAGACATTGATTTCCAAACACTAATAGCAGCCTCCCTGGTGACATGGTAACTGTGCTGAATAAATAATTGGTTCACTATTGTGAGACCTCATAAGGAGCAAGATTCCTGAGTCGCCAAGAATTTATCAAAGATATATTCTCTTCTACATGTACAAAGCCCTTTGCTACAAATGTCCTTGATTTTAAAAGTTAACTTTGGGAATCAAATATGTTTTTTTACTACAACCTTCCAGTCTGTGCAGTCACACATGCTCAAGAAGTTAGATTTTTTTATTGAATGCATATAAGCAAATAGGAAGCAAGTGTGCTGTTTCAGGAAGGAAATAGTGAGCACAACCACATGCTCTAGAAGCAGCAAAGCAAATGCAGTGCTTTGTGAAAGTATTCAGACCCCTTTACTTTTCCCACATTATTATTATTATTATATTCTAAAATATATTAAATACATTTTTCCCCTTATCATTCTACACAACACCCTATAATTAAAAAACAGAAATACCTGATTTACATAACTATTCAAACCGTTTGCTATGAGACTTGAAATTGAGCTCAGGTGCATCCTATTTCCATTGATCATCCTTGAGCTGTTTAACAACTTGATTGGAGTCCACCTGTGGTAAATTCAATTGATTTGACATGATTTGAAAAGGCACACACCTGTCTAGATAAGGTCCCACAGTTGAAAGTGCATGTCAGAGCAAAAACCAAGCCATGTCAAAGGAATTGTCCGTAGAGCTCTGAGACAGGATTGTGTCGAGGCACAGATCTGGAAGGGTACCAAAAACTTTAAGATCGAAGGTCCACAAACAGTGGCATCCATCATTCTTAAATGGAATAAGTTTGGAACCACCAAGACTCTTCCTAGAGCTGGCTGCCCAGACAAACTGAGCAATCGGGGGAGAAGGGCCTTGGTCAGGGATGTGACCAAGAACTCAATGGTCACTGACAGAGCTCTAGAGTTCCTCTGTGGTGATGGGAGAACCTCCAGAATGACAACAATCTCTGCAGCACAACACCAATCAGGGCTTTCTGGTAGAGTGGCCAGACAGAAGCCACTCAGTAAAAGGCACATTAGGCAAACTCCAAGTGGGCTGTCAAAGGCACCAAAAGGACTGACCATGAGAAACAAGATTCTCTGGTTCGGATAAAACCAAGATTGAACTCTTTGGCCTAAATGCCAAGCGTCACGTCTGGAGGAAACCTGGCACCATCCATACGGTGAAGCGTGGTGGTAGCAGCATCATGCTGTGGCAATGTTTATCAGCGGCAGGGACTGGGAGGCTAGTCAGGATCAAGGGAAAGATGAACAAAGCAAAGTGCAGAGATCATTTATAACCTGCTCCAGAGAGCTCAGGACCTCAGAGTGGGGCAAAGATACAACTTCCATCAGGACAACGACCCTAAGCGCACAGCCAAGACAAGGCAGGAGTGACTTCGGGACAAGTCTCAATGTCCTTGAGTGGCCTAGCCAGAGCCCATACTTGGACCCAATAGAACATCTCTGGAGAGACCTGAAAATAGCTGTGCAGCGACGCTCCACAACAAGACTCGAGGCTGTAATCGCTGCCAAAGGTGCTTCGACAAAGTACAGAGTAAAGGGTGTGAATACTTATGTAAAATGTGATCAGTTTAATACATTTACCAACATTTCTAAATCTGTTTTTGCTATGTCATTATTGGGTATTGTGTGTAGATTGAGGGGAAACAATTTATTAAATTTTAGAATAAGGCTTGTAAAGTCAAATGTGGGGGGGAGGGAATCAAGGGATCTGAATACTTTCTGAATGCCTAATCGATTGCATCTCAAGATCCCTCCGGTCCGAGTGTCCATTCCTTCACCTGCACTGTTGAACAGGAGGAGAGGTAAAAGCAAATGCCTGGTGGGCATACACCATATTGCGTTCCCCTATAATACCCTCTTTCCACACCAGTGCAGATGTAGGAAGAACAGTTTTTAGAATATTACAATTATCTGCCATTACTCTTCAGCACCTCATCGGGTTCTTTAGACATCACACTTCCAAACTCAAGGTGCCAGCTTGTCCAGGTACATTCAAGGTACAGTAGCATCCCCTTTGATCTTGAACACCCAATCTAATTGGCCTGATCCCACCGACGAACTTCTTTGACACGTGGCATGAATTGTACAGTACCTTTTAAAGTATTCTACTTAGCAAATCAGAGTAGATTAGTTCTGTGACTGTCAATTGAAGTGCTGATGGAGTCAGGAAGCATGGTGACATATTGAAGTATTGCTTTTTTTAGCTGCGGACTAGGGCACTTCATGAAGGATATAGCCTAGCAAAGGTCTCAAGTGGCAAATAGCCATTAACTTGCTGATTGCCTATATAGCACGTCGTTATTCAAATACATGAGCGTAGAAACTTCTAGTCCCATCATAGAGTACTGACGTACTACTATGGACGCCCAGAACAGGTGATGCCTTGAGCATTAAAAAAAACAAATAGTCTTGGGTTCTGGAAACCGGTTCAACGAGCTAACTTAGGTTAGGTAAAAAAGAGCCATATAGTTAACTAGAATACTATACACCTTAAATTAAAATCTCAACCAGCCTAGTTAGTTGATTTGAAATGAGGCTGTTAGGAAATAACCGCTAACTGCTTCAATTAACCTATGAACAACAGTATTTGCAGGTAGATAAAGAATGGAAAAACAATGACTTAGCTAGCTAGGCACATTTATGAGAGGAGTGACAGAGCAGACCCTTACCTTCTCGAGCCGGCAGCAGTTGAGTTTTTTGAAGCTGGCTGATTTACACAAAAATATCAACAAAATGAGAGCACGACTTAACTTGCAACAAGCTAAAACTTCCAATCTCGTATTATTTGCGTTGTATGCTTCTTACTGTTGGCTATATGTATTGACTGAAAATCTCTTCATAGCCACACTAATAACGGTTTCTTGATTTTTCCCTTGCTATATCACCGGCTTGTTCTCACCATAGGGCCCAGAACGCGGCGTGATCTCATTGGATCCTCTCGAGTCGTTGTTCCGCTAGGAGAGCGCTGACACATAGAGCCTGCCTTCTACGTTCCAAGTACTGCAGAGTGATAGGTCCACGTGCAGTGATGGCTGGCGAGAAGAAATCTTTGTCGATATGTGATTGGTCCACGTTCAATTAATGGGGGAAAATTATATAACGACATTTTCTTAAGGTGATCTACTTTATCGGCGACTACTAGTAGTTGTAGTCAAAACACTGTTGTAGTCTATTTAATTGATTCCTGATTTATTGATTGATTGATCTGACTATCCATGACTTATTGGTACATATTTTTATTTTTAATTAGTTCTTTATTTTATGCAAGTAAAAAAAACGATTTAATGGGTGGTATGTCAAAACTAACATGACGAACACTGAACAACTTTATTTTCTGACCTTCACACGTACAGCCTGCCACCTACATTGATATTCATATTATATCGTGTGTTGATTGAATTTTTTAAAATTTTTAAATAATTTACATTTATCGCTCTCATTCCTTTCTCTCACATGACTTGTTGGTAGGTATCACATGATTTATTCACTGTGAGGATACAGTGCGAAGAGAATGGCTGCATTCTTACAGTGGAGACGATTTGTATGTTTGATAAAGAGACAGTGAAAGACGCTGGATATAATGGGAAAAACTTAGTTCTCCCCTTCGGCATATCGGCTTGTGACTCGGGCCAGGGCCACATCATTCTTGGAGATATCCTTTCAGTGTGTTCCATGATGTGAACAGCCTAGCTAGCTATTGCTCGCTAACTTGCTGCACAGACACCCCTCCCTGCAAGCAGTCTGTCTAAGCAAGTGAGCTAATAATGCTTCCCAGCTAGTTCCAAGTAAGGAAATTATGAATAATGATTTAGCTAGTTAAATAGTAACATTTGACTTGGCTAGTATGCTAGCTGACGTTAGCAAACAGCCAGGACATGAGCCTTTTTTAGTTAACTAGGTAAGAAGTTAGCCTAGGTGCCAGTCTGAGAAATTAGCTTGAAGGGAGTGAATCAAAAATATTAGACTGGCTTTCAAAGGCACAATCAACTGAATCAATGGCCCTGTTCAAATAGCCCCTTAAAAAGTACTGATGCACCAAGTCTGGAACCAAAAAGACCCTGAATCTTCTACTCCCAAGCCATAAGACTGCTAAATAGTTAATTAAATAGTTTACAATAGCTACCTGGACTGTCTGCTTTGACCCTTTTTGCACAAATTCTTTTGACTCATCACATATGCTAGGGCTGTTCAACTATATTCTTAAGGGGCCAGATTTGAAAAAGGTTATTTATGGGGGGACAGACATTATTTAAATATAAATAACTTTTCTTTGGTGTCTACTTTGTTATAATTAAAAATATATATTTTTACCCCTTTATCCCCAATTTTGTGGGATCCAATTGGTAGTTACAGTCTTGTCCCATCGCTGCAACTCCCGTACAGACTCGGGAGAGGCGAAGGTCGAGAGCCGTGCGTCCTCCGAAACACAACCCAGCCAAGCTGCACTGCTTCTTGACACAATGCCCACTTAACCCGGAAGCCAGCTACACCAATGTGTCGGAGGAAACACTGTACGTACACCTGGCGACCATGTCAGCGTGCATTGCGCCCGGCCCACCACAGGAGTCCGCTAGTGCACGATGGGACAAGGGCTGCTGTTCAAACTCATAAAAGACACACCCTCACTTACCCTCCTCGCCTTATGCCCTTGTGGGAATCCCCATCGCCATCTTGGAGGGCGGTCCAACTGATTAGCCAAGCAAGGGAATTTTGCAACGTAAGCCCCTCAGCCCTCGTTTTTAGTTGAGTTTGCGTGTGTACAATTATGTTCACTCCGGGGCCTGAAACGCCCCATAATTACATTTACAACTTTACAACTTAAAAACAACATCAATCCACAAATCCAAAACAAAAATGCAAATTAATTACTTAAAAATCATACAATGTGATTTTCTGGATTTTTGTTTTAGATTCCTTCTCTCACAGTTGAAGTGTACCTATGATAAAAAATTACAGACCTCTACATGCTTTGTAAGTAGGAAAACCTGCAAAATTGTCAGTGTATCAAATACTTGTTCTCCCCACTGTAGGAAACCTTTTATGCATGGCATATCTCAGTTGACCAACATCACATTCGGCTCCATTTTCTATTTCTTTATCATTTCATTATTTTCTCTGTCTTGTTCTGTTGTTTTTTTACACATAGAAACCTTTTATGCAAGGCGTATCTCAGTTGACTATCTTTTGTGGAGAAGTCTCTCTCTTACGGGTCCCTATAACAAACTGCACCACCTCTGGGGACTTAATCTCATTGCGATGTTTACTTTCAGTTGATCTAAAAACTCAGGCATCACTGGAGAGATCTGTACTGATGATGACTGAATATAGTTGTGCAGTGTAGGGAAATGGACTGTTTTTGTTTGGGCTCAAATCAGAGGAGAAAATAACACTTATTTTGAAAATACGTTTTTAAATCACGTCAATAATCGTTTTATCCCTCCCCTCAAGAGTGCGAATTGCACTATGACATTCGGCGTGGTCTCTTGCGTTTTATGAGACTAATAATAAAGATGTCATTTAAACTGTAAAAAAGAATTACCTTTTAATGTGGCATGAAGACAACCAGACATAATATTTTCATCTGGTTGTCAAACAAATTACTTCAAAAAGTAGTCTGTGCTTTTTAATGTTCTTCCACTCCAAAATAAGCCCAGCATCCAAACTGCATGTATACTCGTGCCATTTGATGAATGGAAATGGACATCTGTTACAAAACACCAAACCGTGTGCCTAATGACATTCAGCCTGAAAAGTCGGGACACTGAAATGGGGCTGAAAGTGTCCTGGGAAAATGGGATGGTCACCCTAACACTCACGGTAAATTTACTAGACTAGGCCACTGTGTATTACCATGAACTTCAAATAGGCCTAGCGGTAGCCAGTCATGTAGTGGTAAAAAAATAGGTAAACTCTGGAAAAAAAATCTGAAAAAGATGGGTAAAAGGCATTACCTTCCACTAGGCCTGCACCACTGCCGGTAGTCAACCCTCTCAGCCGAGGCAATTTTACCCACATGAACACACGCAGAACATGTAGCCTACATTCAATGTAATACATGAGTTGAATCAAAACATGTTTTACACCCTAGTTCATCAGTTGTCCATAATTCATGCTTGGAGTCTTCACAGATCCTGTGACTTAAAACACTACCTTTCTTTCCTTACATGAATTATATTTATGACAGTGTTAGGCTATTTATCATTGTTAAGCATCTAACAATTGAATTAGAACATTGAACTTAAACCCTGTACGAATCCTGGATCGTCGGGATCTCTGTAAGATGCACTGTAAGTGTAACTATGCCTATGTAATAGTTCATGATGTTTCACTGTGAAAACAGTTCTCTTGGGCACACAAATCCAAAATAATGTAGGCCTATGCCATTACAAACTCGAAAGCTTCTAACCGAATGTTAAGCTCTTCTAACTGAAATAGTCACCTTATAGGCCTACTGTCATTTAATAATAAAGCAAAATAAATGGTTGACTACTTCTGGGCACAGAGAACACCAGTACCCGCGTGCAACTGAAAAACAAAGCAATGAGCGCCCTAAACAGCTGACTGACAAAAGCAAAATGTCTGTCCTTGAGTTGTTCTTGTCTATTAATATTCTATATTATTTCATGTTTTGTGTGGACCCCATGAAGAGTAGCTGCTGCTTTTGCAACAGCTAATGGGATCCTAATCAAATACCCAAATGATAAGTGTAATGCATTGGAATAAAGGCATATGCTACTTTTATTAAAACCTCTTAACGCTAGGGGTCAGATTTTTTTTATAACGTTACCAAGGTAAACGGACTATTTCTCAGGTCCAGATCGTAGAATATGCATATAATTTACAGATTAGGATAGAAAACACTCCAAAGTTTCCAAAACTGTCAAAATATTGTCTGTGAGTATAACAAAACTGATTCTGCAGGCGAAAACCTGAGAAATTCTAACCCGGAAGTGATAATTGTTTTTAAAAATCTGTGTTTCCTGGCCTGTCTTTCTTCCATTTAAAGGGGTATCAACCAGATTCCTTTTCCAATGGCTTCCTCGGGCTGTGACCAGGCTTTAGACATAGTTTCAGGCTTTTATTTGGAAAAATGTGCGAGATTTTTCAAAAGTAGTCAGGTGTCCTCTGAATAGTTCCTGCGCGCGAGAGGGGAGCTCTCCATTTTCTTTTTCTCTCTTATTGAATAGGTTACGGTCCGGTTGAAATATTATCGATTATGTTTGTTAAAAACAACCTGAGGATTGATTATATAAAAAAAATTGAAATGTTTCTACGACCATTACGGATACTTTTTGGAATGTTCGTCGAACGGAACGAGGCTTTGGTTTTCTGAACATAACGCGCAACCCAAATGGCGTTTTTTTGTTATAAAAGTAATATTTATCGTACAAAAATAACATTTGTTGTGTAACTGGGAGTCTCGTGAGTGCAAACATCCGAAGATTATCAAAGGTAAGCGATTAATTTTATTGCTTTTCTGACTTTTGTGACCAAGCTAATATAAGGCTAACTGTTCTAGCATTGATTGATACACTCACAAAAGCTTAGATTGCGTTCGTTGCAAAGCATATTTTCAAAATCTGACACGATAGGTGGATTAACAACAAGTTAAACTGTGTTTTGGTATATTTCACTTGTGATTGCATGATTATAAATATTTTTTGTAATAATTTTGAATCTGATACGTCTGGGAATTTTCTTCTGCCTTTCAGCACCGGAACGAGGCTGTAGTTTTCTGAACATAACGCGCAACCCAAATGGCCTTTTTTTGTTATAAAAGTAATATTTATCGAACAAAAATAACATTTATTGTGTAACTGGGAGTCTCGTGAGTGCAAACATCTGAAGATTATCAAAGGTAACCGATTAATTGTATTGCTTTTCTGACTTTCGTGACCATGCTAATTTGGGGCTAGCTGTTCTAGCATTGATTGATACACTCACAAAAGCTTGGATTTCTTTCTCTGTAAAGCATATTTTCAAAATCTGACACGATAGGTGGATTAACAACAAGCTAAGCTGTGTTTTGGTATATTTCACTTGTGATTGCATGATTATAAATATTTTTAGTAATATTTTGCGCCCTGCAATTCAGCGGTTGTTTAGGAAAATGATCCCGTAAAAGGGATCCGTGCGCAGAGAAGTTATTAAGGACGCATGGCAAACAAATGGAGAAAATGAGGAAGTACAAAGGAACATCTATATGTAAAGGAGCTTAGCTGAGGCCTAAATTCAGCACTACTGAGTGGACAGTGCCGTCACAGAAATAAATGGTTTAACAAGGGATGTCAAACTCATTCCATGGAGGGCCTGGTGTCTGCAAGTTTTTGATTTTTCCTTTCAATCAAGCCCTAGACAACCAGGTGTGTGGAGTTCCTTACTTATTAGTGACCTTAATTCATCAATCAAGTACAAAGGAATAGCAAAAGCACGCAGCCACTCGGCCCTCTGTGGAATAAGTTTGACACCTGGGGTTTAAACCATGGCTTAGATGTGGGTGTGTTTGTTTCATTAGGAAGCTTTTATTTCCATATTTATCACTGTAAAACATATTTACCACTACATTTTAGACAAATAGGAGAATTACTAAATTAGCATTATTTAAATCCCCCCTCAAGTTGGAATGTTCTTGCATTTAGGGGAGCTAAAGTCTCATTCAGGAGATCTGAGCCCCCCCTGGCTCCCCCCATAATTCGCACCTTGCCTCCCATGTAGTCCCAAATTTAAAGTCCATTCAATTGATTGAAGACGTTACTTAAGAACAAACATCTGAAACATCTGAACTCCACATCAAGCTTTTTCGCTAGATATGTTTTGTCTTTCTTGTCGCGGCAATTGCAGAGAAAAGCAACTATCTCCTCCCTAACCTCACATGGCCTGCTCTCTTGAGAGGTTTATTACCTTTGCTTAGCCATTGAACGTTCTAATGTAAAAGTAGGCTAGATCATGATGCTCAGCAGACTACGAAACAAGCGATGTTGCAGGCTAGATGATGATCGGATAAAGTTGATGAAATCCATAACTCCATGGTGTTAACTCACCGCTGAGTTAAGCGCAAAGCACACTGGTGTATCAATCAGGCAGTGTAGTGATCTCATCTTCCTTAAAAGAGCTGATAGGCGGGTAGACATACCCTGTACCCATTTAAACAACTCTGATTGGCTGTAACTGGTATGTTGGATGATATAGAGGGGATTCGATTAATCTTGCCCGGGCACCCGTTTAGGCGTGTGTTGCACCGGCTTAAAGTTGATTGCATTCGTCGGCTCAAAACAGAAGTGACATAGGTTAGCACGTGGACTATGAGTAGGATTCCGTGTTTTCACATGGGAAAAGTGATTGCTTTTGATAATATGCCTTCCCAATGGAAACTAGTTTGAAAATGTTAACATATATTTTATGAATGCTGGATCATGCTGCCTTGTTGACAACATAACCAAGCGGCGCAGATTGCTGTTCAATCTGAGCAGAGCGCTCCTCCCTCACCAACTTCGCCCAGTTACGTGCCAGGACACTTCAACCCGGGCCAGTTTAATAGAAATCTACCATTGATTGACAGCACTTAATGGGCGGGACTACAGGAAAACCGATTATCCCATTGGAGAATATTGAATGAGGGCTCCTTTTGGCACTAAACGTCAGATAAAAAAAATATGCAAAAAGTATATATGTTTATTTACTGGCTTATTTCTCAAAACAAATTTTCACTTTGTCATTATGGGGTATTGTGTGTAGATCGGTGAGGAAAAAACATATATTTAGTAAATTTTGAATTCAGGCTGTAACAACAAAATGTGGAATAATTCTTTCTGAAGGCACTGTATACAGTTGAAGTCGGAAGTTTACATACACCTTATCCAAATACATTTAAACTCAGTTTTCACAATTCCTAACATTTAATCCTAGTAAAAATTCCCTGTCTTAGGTCAGTTAGGATCACCATTTTATAAAAAAAATGTGAAATGCCAGAATAGTAGTAGAGAGAATGATTTATTTCAGCTTTTATTTCTTTCATCACATTCCCAGTGGGTCAGAAGCTTACATACACTCAATTAGTATTTGGTAGCATTGCCTTTAAATTGTTTAACTTGGGTCAAACGTTTCGGGTAGCCTTCCACAAGCTTCCCACAATAAGTTGGGTGAATTTTGTCCCATTCCTCCTGACAGAGCTGGTGTAACGGAGTCAGGTTTGTAGGCCTCCTTGCTAGCACACATTTTTTAAGTTCTGCCCACACATTTTCTATAGGATTGAGGTCAGGGCTTTGTGATGGCCACTCCAATACCTTGACTTTGTTGTCCTTAAGCCATTTTGCCACAACTTTGGAAGTATGCTTGGGGTCATTGTCCATTTGGAGACCCTTTTGCAACCAAGCTTTAACTCCCTGACTGATGTCTTGAGATGTTGCTTCAAAATATCCACATAATTTTCCTACCTCATGATGCCATCTATTTTGTGAATTGCAACAGTCTCTCCTGCAGCAAATCACTGCCACAACATGATGCTTCCACCCCCGTGCTTCACGGTTGGGACGCGGTTCTTCGGCTTGCAAGCCTCCCCCTTTTTCCTCCAAGCATAACTATGGTCATTATGGCCAAACAGTTATATTTTTGTTTCATCAGACCAGAGGACATTTCTCCAAAAAGTACGATCTTTGTCCCCATGTGCAGTTGCAAACCGTAGTCTGGCTTTTTTATGGTGGTTTTGGAGCAGTGGCTTCTTCCTTGCTGAGCGGCCTTTCAGGTTATGTTGATATAGGACTCGTTTTACGGTGGATATAGATACTTTTGTACCTGTTTCCTCCAGCATCTTCACAAGGTCCTTTGCTGTTGTTCTGGGAATGATTTGCACTTTTCGCACTAAAGTACGTTCATCTCTAGGAGACAGAACGCATCTCCTTTCTGAGTGGTATGACGACTGCGTGGTTCTATGGTGTTTATACTTGCGTACTATTGTTTGTACAGATGAACGTGGTACCTTCAGGCATTTAGAAATTGCTCCCAAGGATGAACCAGACTTGTGGAGGTCTACAATTCTTTTCTGAGGTCTTGGCTGATTTCCTGAGATTTTTCCATGATGTCAGAGGCACTGAATTTGAAGTTAGGCCTTGAAATACATCCACAGGTACACCTCCAATTGACTCAAATGATGTCAATTAGCGTATCAGAAGCTTCTAAAGCCATGAATATACATTTCTGGAATGTTCCAATCTGTTTAAAGGCACAGTCAACTTAGTCTATGTAAACTTCTGACCCACTGGAATTGTGATACAGTGAATTTTATAAGTGAAATAATCTGTCTGTAAACAATTGTTGGAAAAATGACTTGTGTCATGCACAAAGTAGATGTCCTAACCGACTTGCCAAAACTATAGTTTGTTAACAAGAAATTGTGGAGTGGTTGAAAAACGAGTTTTAATGACTCCAACCTAAGTGTATGTAAACTTCCGACTTCAACTGTATGTACATAGCTACCTCAATTAACTCAGCCCCCCGCTTATATAGCCAATTTATCGTTACTCATTGTGTATTTATTCCTTGTGTTATTATTTTTCAATTATTTATATATTTTTTCCCTCTGCAGTGTTGGGAAGGGCCTGTAAGTAAGCATTTCACTGTTGGTCTACACCTGTTGTTTACAAAGCATGTGACAAATAACATTTTATTTGATGTACAGTAATGCCGTGGAAGGCTTGCTTACACTAGTCCAGTCATGTCACAATATATTATGTGCTAGCCATAAGACTAAGAAGAGTACGTATTTACATTGCTTGTACATTACTCTTCTTAGTCCTATGGCTAATGATATACATTTTGAGAGTGTTCGAACAGGGTATTGCCTTTGTAATTGTCTCCTCTATCCCTAACTCCATGCAAATGGACATTTGTCTCTCCTGATCTATATTGATGCTTCCTTGACCCAGAATAAATTGCATATGGATGGTCAGATATGGTTTTTGACACGCTCACTACAGTTGTCCTCCTTTCAGGCTTACAAGCTGCGAGTGACCCACCTGTACCAGCTCAAGCAGCACAGCATTTTGGTCTCGGTTGGGCAGGACGAGCAAGGAATTACCCACCCGGTAAGAACATTTGTAGGATGTATTTAATACATACTATCAAAAAAAGAGTGTGTTAGTTATTTGTGAACTGTTATTAAAAACCTAGCTGTTTCCCAGGTGAAGGTATGGAATCTGGACAAGCGAGACAGCGGGAATCCTCTGTGTACCAGAATATTCCCAGCTATTCCTGGGAACAAGCCAACAGAGGTGTCCTGCCTCACTGTACACGAGAACCTCAACTTTATGACCATTGGTAAGCGGCATTTCTTCAGCGCTACCTATCAGTCGGCTATAGTTTAGATTTGGGTTTGACATTTGTTTTTGCTCCCCATAAATCTATAATCCCCATGTCCTTGCAGGCTTCACAGATGGCAGTGTGGTGTTAACAAAGGGTGACATCACTCGGGACAGGCACAGTAAAACCCTGACACTGCATGAGGGCACCTGTCCAATCACGGGCCTCGCTTTCCGTCAGCAGGGCAAGGTCAATCACCTATTTGTTGCCACTCTGGAAAAAGTCCATGTAAGTAATTAGAGTCTTCCAATGCCACTCTAAGTGAAGTCCTTACAATCGCTTTTGAGATCAATTTCAATTCAGGATATTAATGTAAATTACAATAAAGGTGCCACATATTTTTAATTAGGATTTGAATTGATAGATTGGAAATGGCATTGACCCCAAGCCTGCCACCATACTACTATTCCCTTGGAGCATAAGCACTAACTTACTTCTGTTTCATTTGGTGTTGTCTTCCCCCCATGACTAGTGCTACACTTTGACGGTGAAAGAGTACCCTAAACTGGAGCTGGACACTCACGGCTGTGCGCTGCGTTGCTCCGCGCTCACAGACCCCTACCAGGACTCCCAGTTCATCGTCGCGGGGGACGAGTGTGTGTACCTTTACCAGCCCAACGAACGGGGGCCCTGTTTCGCATTCGACGGGCACAAGCTGTTGGCCTACTGGCACCGGGGATACCTCCTGCTGCTCACCATGAACACCAAGACTCCCAACAAGTAAGAACACCTCCCTCAGATGCTGGCACAGCAACCATTTCTATTGAGCGGGTCCCCTAAGGTTCAAGGCCAGGGTCAGTCTTTATTTATTGCAACAATGAAACACAACAATTCATTTTATTCTAAATCAATTTATATGGAAGTGGACAAACGCAGAAGGTTGTATTTTCAACCAAACCACCCATGCATATTTGCAGGTGATATAACTATATTAACTCCTTTGACAATGTATTGAATGCAAGTTCTGTACTCAGGTCTGAATTTGGGAGCAGAGAGATGTCTCCGTCGGAGAAGCAAACCTTGACTATCTACGACCTGGACAACAAGTTCATTGCCTACAGCGCTTCCTTTGACGACATCATCGAAGTTCTGGCCGAATGGGGCTCCTTCTACATCCTGACTCGGGACGGAAAGATGTTTGTGCTGCAGGAGAAAGACACTCAGACCAAGTTAGAGGTGAGGCCAAAGTGCACTGACTGACGTCATGCCTTCTTTTCCCCTCAAACGTATTATGTTAAACTCTGTATCGGATTGAACTGGAAACTGGAGGGCAACTGGTTTTAGATCCCAGGTATCGTTTACTGCCGTTGTGCCATTGAGTAAGGCACTTAACTCTTCAATCTGTCTTTAGATGCTATTCAAGAAGAATCTGTTTGTGATGGCCATAAACTCTGCTAAGAGTCAGCACTTAGACAGGGATGGGCTGTCTGAGATCTTCAGGCAGTATGGTGACCACCTCTACGTGAAGGGGGACCACGACGGCGCCATCCAACAGTACATCCGGTAATGCTCACCCAGGGGTTGATGTATCTAACTTCAACTTCATAATACATAGTTAATAATGATAAATAAGATTTATATGCAGGATTTAAGTCGCTTCAAGCTCATGTCATAGATGCTGATATAGTTCATATTAAACCTGGGATTTTACAGAAAAGTAATCCCATACAGTTGGGATTGTATAACATCAATAAGGAAATGTAGAATGTATATAAACTCAGCAAAAAAAGAAACTCTTTCAAAGATAATTACAAAAAATCCAAATAATTTCACAGATCTTCATTGTAAAGGGTTTAAACACGGTTCCCCATGCTTGTTCAATGAACCATAAACAATTAATGAACATGCACCTGTGGAATGGTCATTAAGACACTAACAGCTTACAGACGGTAGGCAATTAAGGTCACAGTTATGAAAACATAGGACACTAAAGAGGTCTTTCTACTGACTCTGAAAAACACCAAAAGAAAGATGCCCAGGGTCCCTGCCCATCTGCATGAACATGCCTTAGGCATGCTGCAAGGAGGCATGAGGACTGCAGATGTGGCCAGGGCAATACATTGCAATGTCTGTACTGTGAGACGCCTAAGACAGCTCTACAGGGAGACAGGACGGACAGCTGATCGTCCTTGCAGTGGCAGACCACGTGTAACAACACCTGCACAGGATTGGTACATCCGAACATCACACCTGCGGGACAGGTACAGGATGGCAACAACAACTGCCCGAGTTACACCAGGAATGCACAATCCCTCCATCAGTGCTCAGACTGTCCGCAAAAGGCTGAGAGAGGCAGGACTGAGGGCTTGTAGGCCTGTTGTAAGGCAGGTCCTCACCAGACATCACCGGCAACAACGTTGCCTATGGGCACAAACCCTCCGTCGCTGGACCAGACAGGACTGGCAAAAAGTGCTCTTCACTGACGAATCGCGGTTTTGTCTCACCACGGGTGATGGGCAGATTCGTGTTTATCGTCAAAGGAATGAGCGTTACACCTAGGCCTGTACTCTGGAGCGGGATCGATTTGGAGGTGGAGGGTCCATCATGGTCTGGGGGTGGTTTGTCATAGCATCATCGGACTGAGCTTGTTGTTATTGCAGGCAATCTCAACTCTGTGCATTACAGGGAAGACATCGTCCTCCCTCATGTGGTACCCTTCCTACAGGCTCACCCTGACATGACCCTCTAGCATGACAATGCCACCAGCCATACTGCTCGTTCTGTGCATGATTTCCTACAAGACAGGAATGTCAGGGTTCTGCCATGGCCAGCGAAGAGCCCGGATCTCAATCCCATTGAGCACGTCTGGGACCTGTTGGATCGGAGGGTGAAGGCTAGGGCCATTCCCCCCAGAAATGTCCGGGAACTTGCAGGTGCCTTGGTGGAAGAATGGGGTAACATCTCACAGCAAGAACTGGCAAATCTGGTGCAGTCCATGAGGTGGAGATGCACTGCAGTACTTAATGCAGCTGGTGGCTACTGACTGTTACTTTTGATTTTGACCCCCCCCCCTTTGTTCAGGGACACATTATTCAATTTCTGTTAGTCATATGTCTGTGGAACTTGTTTAGTTTATGTCTCAGTTGTTGAATCTGGTTATGTTCATACAAATATTTACACATGTTAAGTTTGCTGAAAATAAATGCAGTTGACAGTGAGAGGACGTTTCTTTTTTTGCTGAGTTTATATTCACTTTGTAGTGTCTTTGGTACCTAGAAAAAGTGACCAGTAGTTAATGTTAATTGAAACCACTTGGATTTTGTTTTATGGGTGTTGTGCTTACAGTACTTACAGCTACCGACCCTTGTCTTATCCAATCAAGTCCTGTTGACATGATCAACAAGCAACATTCACTAATTCTTAAGCATTTCTGTCATTTGGAATCTTGTTGGTGATATGTGAGAGGAAGTCAGTGTTTCCCCTACCTTTGTATAGGCATTGTGGGCTCTCCCAACATGTTGGTATCAGAGAAAAACAATGGATAGGAAACCCTAGAGGTGTTTAATTAAGAGAGAGAATGTGTTTTGTGTTCCAACAATGTGAGTAGAGGAGCTGCCTAAAATATGTACTGAATGTGGACAGAAGGCAGCACCAAAAGCCTGTGCCGTTGTCTTTCATAATATGTCTGTTGAAAACGCAACTTCTCTGCCCTCTCTCCCTCAGCACGATCGGGAAGCTCGAGCACTCTTACGTGATACGTACGTTTCTGGATGCTCAGCGGATCCACAACCTGACGGCCTACCTGCAGGCTCTGCACCGGAAGTCACTGGCTAATGCCGACCACACCACCCTGCTTCTCAACTGCTACACCAAGCTCAAAAACAGCTTAAGCTTGAAGAGTTCATCAAGGTTAGCATTTAAACAATAAACCAAGGGTTGGTCTCCAACTCCGGTCCAGGGGAGTTCGCTGTGTGTGAAGGTTTTCGTTCCGGGCCTTCAGATAATCATGGTCCAGACTAAAGTCTGGGATTAGTTGAGTAGTTGGAGGTGTGTTAGTGATGGCTTGGAACAAAAGCATACACACCCAGTTGCTCTTAAGGACTAGAATCATTGCCCTGAGAAGGATTTTGGGTTAGAAACTGATGATAGTAATAATAATATATGCCATTTAGCAGACGCTTTTATCCAAAGCGACTTAGTCATGTGTGCATACATTGTTATGTATGAATGGCCCCGAGAATAGACATTGAATCCACAGATATGTACGACATTATGCATGTATGGTCTCCCAGCGCTCTGACATAATTTAATTTCCGCTTCGACCACCTTCAGAGCAGCGAGAGCGAGGTCCAGTTCGACGTAGAGATTGCCATCAAGGTGCTGCGCCATGCAGTCTACCACAGTCACGCAGTCTTCCTGGCCGAGAGGCACCAGCACCACGAGTGGTACTTGAAGATCCAGCTGGAGGACTTGAAGGTAATAGAGATTAGAAAGTAGTAGAGGATGTAGTATCTAGTATCTAGTATCTAGTATCTAGATATACAGTGGGGCAAAAACGTATTTAGTCAGCCACCAATTGTGCAAGTTCTCCCACTTAAAAAGATGAGAGAGGCCTGTAATTTTCATCATAGGTACACTTCAACTATGACAGACAAAATGAGAAAAAAAATCCAGAAAATCACATTGTAGGATTTTTAATGAATTTATTTGCAAATTATGGTGGAAAATAAGTATTTGGTTAATTACGTTTTCTGTAAGTCTTCACAGGTTTTCACACACTGTTTGGTATTTTGGCCCCATTCTCCATGCAGAGTCTCCTCTAGAGCAGTGATGTTTTGGGGCTGTTTGCTGGGCAACACGACTTTCAACTCCCTCCAAAGATTTTCTATGGGGTTGAGATCTGGAGACTGGCTAGGCCACTCCAGGCTTGAAATGCTTCTTTTTACGAAAGCCTACTCCTTTCGTTGCCCGGCGGTGGTGTTTGGGATCAATTGTCATGCTGAAAGACTCCAGCCACGTTTCATCTTAACAATGCCCTTTCTGATGGAAGGAGGTTTTCACTCAAAATCTACCCAACGTACTGGCCCATTCATATCTTGTCCTTTACACAGGATCAGTCGTCCTGGTCCTTTGCAGAAATAACAGCCCCAAAGCATGATGGTTCACACCACCATGAACTTCACAGTAGGTATGGTGTTCTTTGGATGCAACTCAGCATTTCTTTGTCCTCCAACACACGACGATTGAGTTGTTCCAAAAAGTTATATTTTTGGTTTGATCTGA
>NC_036863.1:13158693-13248811 GCF_002910315.2 Salvelinus sp. IW2-2015 | reverse complement strand
CCAAGTAGAAAATTTCAACGAACTAGGCAAGTCAGTTTTAAGAACACATTCTTATATTCATGATAGGCTAGAAAGTGGTACTTGCCTTGTTCAGGGGCCAGAACGGACACGATTTTTAACGGGCTTGTCAGTGCAGGGGATTCACGATTTAATGCAAAACACTGTGTCAGGAATTACAAAGTCCAACATCTCTCTAACACTAGGCTACCTTGCTGCTTCATTTCGCAACATTGTCCAACAGCCTGAGACGGACTCAAAGCTCACCTAGCGTATTTTATCAGGGACAAGATTAAGAGATCTGTCAGATAGGCCACACTGGTGACTAGGGGGGCTGATGTCTACTACAGTGGGGCAAAAAAGTAGTATTAGTCAGCCACCAATTGTGCAGTTCTCCACTATAAAAATAGATGAAGAAGGCCTGTAATTTTCATCAGTACACTTCAACTATGACAGACAAAATAGAGAAAAAGTCCAGAAAATCACATTCTGTAGAAATTTTATAAGAGAAGAATTTATTTCAAATTATGTGGAAAATAAAAGAATATAAATTGGTCAAATAACAAAAAGTGTATCTCAATACTTTGTTATATACCCTTTGTTGGCCAAATGACCAGAGGTTTCAAAACGTTTTCTGTAAGAAGTCTTCACAAGGTTTTCACACACTGTTGCTTCGATAATTGGCCCATTCCTCCATCAATCTACCTCATAGAGCAGTGTATGTTTTGGGCTGTTGCTGGCAAACACAGACTTTCAACTCCCTCCAAAGATTTTTCTATGGGGTTGAATCTGGAGACTGGCTAGGCCACTCCAGGACTTTGAAAATGCCTTCCTTTACGAAAGCCACTCCTTTCGTTGCGCCGCGGGTGTGTTTGGGAAGTTCATTGTCAATGCTGAAAGCTCCAGCCACGAATAAGTTCAAATCTCAAATGCCCTGTCTGATGGAAGGAGGTTTTTCACTCAAAATCTACCGGCCTACGCTACACCCATTCAGAATCGTTGCCGGTTTTACACGGTCAGTGCCGTCCTGAGGTCCCTTTGCAGAAATAAAAACAGCCCCAAGAAGCATGATGGGTTCAGCCCCCATGATTCACAGTAGGTAAGTGGTGTTCTTTGGATCGCAACTCAGCATCTTTGTCCTCCCAACACACGACGAGGTTTGGTTTTCCAAAAAGTTATATTTTGGTTTGGCATCTGAACCAAGTATGACATATTCTCCACAATCTACTTCTTCTGGATCAAAACCCAAATGCTACATCTTAGCAAACTTCAGACGGGCTACTTGGATGCAGAAGTTAAACGGCTTAAGAGCAGAGGAAGGACCATCTAGGCACTGCAGGATTTGAGGTCCCTGGCGGGCGTTAGTGTCGTTACTGCATGTAGCTTTGTTACAAACTTAAAGGTGCCCAGACTCTCGTTAGGGCACAGGCAGAGTTCATCTGAGAGGTACCCGCCACGAATGGAATGGTGCTTGGATTTTGCTCACTAGGTGTCTTGAGTAGAAGGCATTTCATTAACTGACCGCAAGCGAAGGATAGATCTTGCGCGTGATGCGGATGGGAGCCCCAGATCGAGGGGCAGACATTTATCAGATGGTCTTAGTAGGATATCTTGCCATTTCCTAATAATGCATTCCCCAGTTGAGTTGGTGGCTTGCAGAAACCAAAGAGGCTGGCGGGAAGGGACTTAATACCTTATTCCGCAGATTCAGTCTTCCCAGCCTGGTGCCAGTTCAATACAGAGATTTTGTTATACTGGATGATGACTTGTTGACAGCTCTTTGGTTTGGCCATAGTGGAGTAATGAAGAACCAGTGTGACTGTTGGTGAAGGTGGGCAGTATCGTTTGATATGATGAACGAAGTAATAACAAAAAGCAGTGGTGCATTAATACAAGTTTGGAAACCAAGTGAAACGGAGGACAGAGGAGCGCTCTTAAAGGAAGAGAAGATACAGGTCTGCTGACCGAGCAACAGAAAAATCTTGACTAATGATTTTGTAGGTGAACCAGACCTCTGTCATTGCCAACAAAGGGTATATAACAAAGTATTGAGATACACTTTTGTTATTGACCAAATACTTATTTTCCACCATAATTTGCAAATAAATTCATTAAAAATTCTACAATGTGATTTTCTGGACTTTTTTCTCATTTTGTCTGTCATAGTTGAAGTGTACCTATGATGAAAATTACAGGCCTCTCTCATATTTTTAAGTGGGAGAACTTGCACAATTGGTGGCTGACTAAATACTTTTTTGCCCCACTGTATAGACATCAGGCCCCCCCTAGCTCACATGGCCTATCTGACAGATCTCTTAATCTTGTCCCTGATAAAATACGCTAGGTGAGCTTTGAGTCCGTCTCAGGCTGTTGGACAATGTTGAAATGAGCAGCAAAGGTAGCCTAGTGGTTAGAGAGTTGGACTAGTAACCGAAAGGTTGCAAAATCGAATCCCCGAGCTGACAAGGTAAAAATCTGTCGTTCTGCCCCTGAACAAGGCAGTTAACCCACTGTTCCTAGGCCATCATTGAAATAAGAATGTGTTCTTAAAACTGACTTGCCTAGTTAAATTACGGTAAAATAAATGTAATTTGATGGTATATAGATAGAAATAAACAATAAATGATGTTGCTATGAATGAAGGCTTCCCCAGGATGTTGCATTACTGAAATTCAGAGTGAAAATCTACATTAAGGATAGTTTTAACATCCTTGAGCAGCAGGGTGTTGTGGTAGGCGTTGGCCAGAGACTTCCGGTGCAGAGCCTGCAGGTTGGCTGTCAGGTTTTAGACCCGCTGAGCAACCAGAAACGTACGTATCTCGTAAGAGGGCTCGAGCTTCCCGATCGTGCTGAGGGAGAGAGGGCAGAGAAGTTGCGTTTTCAACAGACATATGATGGAAGACAACAGCACAGGCTTTTGGTGCTGCCTTCTGTCCACATTCAGTACATATTTTAGGTAGCTCCTCTACTCCAATTGTTGGATCACAAAACCCATTCTCAAATGACAATTTATGATTATAATTGGACAAAGAGCCTCTTCCCCTACCCTTGGGTAAAGTCAATCCGATTTGAACAACCATTTACCGAAATTCAAACCCCTTTGTCTTCCTCCTCTATGTTCCATACAGAACTACGAGGAGGCCTTGCGCTACATTTGACGACTTCCCTTCGAGCAGGCAGAGAGCAACATGAAGCGCTACGGCAAGACCCTGATGCACCACGTCCCCGAGGGCACCACGCTGCTCCTCAAGGGCCTGTGTACCGACTACCAGCCCAGCTGGGACACCACGGTCAGAGACAGCCTGGACAGAGGCCCGGTGGCAGCCAACAAGGTCAGCCGGTTAGCCGTTAGCGGTTAACAGCTACATCCCCCGGGCAGCTGATTAGTCTAGCAGCATTAGCACTTTGGATATGAGATCCTTTCCCTAATTAAAATGGCTTTATCAATTTAGTCGAAGACAAGTAATACAGCTTATATTGATAAGGATGGTACTATTTATTATGGTTATAATGATCAACTTATGGTAAAATGCATATTTCATGGTAATAGTAATAACACTACTCATTGTAGTGGTCAGAACCTGGTGATACCAGGATGCAGGATGCAGGATGGGACATAAACCTAACAACTTCAATGATTAATTTCTCTGAACAGGGGAAATATACCATCACCAAATTCACTGAGAATACATTACAGAGGATGAAGACACAATACTCTGAGCCGCATCTCTATACTACTTGTCTGACATAAAGAACTGATATTGTATACTCGTTGCTGGTGTGGGGGGGTCCGTGGGTGGCTTATGACAATTTATTTAGATTCCTTACTCATTGTTAGGAAAAAGTTTGGTCCAAATCGGATGTTAGATACTATATTTATTGAATATCATATGAACCACAAGCATTTCGCTACACTCGCAATAACATCTGCTAACCATGTGTATGTGACCAATAAAATTTGATTTGAATCCCCTAAATTAAAATGGCCAATTTGGGTGCAATCAATTAGCTGAATTCTTTTCATTTAATTATATTTCAACAAAATAATGTTGCAGGAATGCTAATCTGATCCATTTCTAACTACATAAATGATTTTAAAACAATCTGAGATGGTGGGTGTCATGGCTTGCTGAAATTGCATGGAACGACCCTGTACCTTTATCTCCCAGGCCAATTCAGAGGAGTTCATCCCTGTGTTCGCTAATAACCCACGGGAGCTAAGGGCCTTCCTGGAGCACATGATCGAGGTGGAGCCCTTCTCCTCTCAGGGGGTGTACGACACGCTGCTAGAGCTATGGCTGCAGGACTGGGCACATGAACAAGACCCTGAGGTGATGGAAACACACACACACGTGTACTGAAAACCGCCATGTGTTCACGCAAACAACCTAAACTTGTATAGATATACAAAATGTTACAAATGAAATATTAGATGACGTACCTGCAGCCTAAATGACTTTGAATTAAGATTTCAGAATAAACACATTTCCTCAACTTGTAGTGTCACCAATTCATGTTAAACTATTTCTATGTGTTTTGTCTTGAGTATCAAACGTTTTATTTTTGTCCGGTCTGACTGTCTTTCTATTTTTGCTGGTAGAGGAAGAAGGTCCTGCAGGGGGCAGCACTGTCCTTGCTGAGGAGCGACAACACCGTATTTGACAAGGCCCTAGTCCTGTGCCAGATGCACAACTTCAAAGAAGGGGTCCTGTACCTCTATGGGAAGGGCAAGCTGTGAGTCTTCCTGTCTCTGAACCTTTGCAGTCAGAAACACTTCAAATTCCAATATTTCTGCTTCTCCCTGAAGTGTGCATCACCTCGTGGATTTAAAACCATGGAATTGGTGTAGCCGGATTGTCTACCATTTAACACCCAGATCCAATGCTTTAAAATCTGTGATGGAGAGTGAACAAGTGCAGACTATGGGGACGTCATTGGTACTGATATACATTTACATTTACATTTACATTTACATTTAAGTCATTTAGCAGACGCTCTTATCCAGAGCGACTTACAAATTGGTGCATTCACCTTATGAAATCCAGTGGAACAACCACTTTACAATAGTGCATCTAACTCTTTTAAGGGGGAGGGGTGGGGTTAGGAGGATTACTTTATCCTATCCTAGGTATTCCTTAAAGAGGTGGGGTTTCAGGTGTCTCCGGAAGGTGGTGATTGACTCCGCTGACGTGGCGTCGTGAGGGAGTTTGTTCCACCATTGGGGTGCCAGAGCAGCGAACAGTTTTGACTGGGCTGAGCGGGAACTGTACTTCCTCAGAGGTAGGGAGGCGAGCAGGCCAGAGGTGGATGAACGCAGTGCCCTTGTTTGGGTGTAGGGCCTGATCAGAGCCTGAAGGTATGGAGGTGCCGTTCCCCTCACAGCTCCGTAGGCAAGCACCATGGTCTTGTAGCGGATGCGAGCTTCAACTGAAGCCAGTGGAGAAGCGGAGGAGCGGGGTGACGTGAGAGAACTTGGAAGGTTGAACACCAGACGGGCTGCGGCGTTCTGGATGAGTTGTAGGGGTTTAATGGCACAGGCAGAGAGCCCAGCCAACAGCGAGTTGCAATAATCCAGACGGGAGATGACAAGTGCCTGGATTAGGACCTGCGCCGCTTCCTGTGTGAGGCAGGGTCGTACTCTGCGAATGTTGTTAGAGCATAACCTACAGGAACGGGTCACCGCCTTGATGTGAGTTGAGAACGACAGGGTGTTGTCCAGGATCACGCCAAGGTTCTTAGCGCTCTGGGAGGAGGACACAATGGAGTTGTCAACCGTGATGGCGAGATCATGGAACGGGCAGTCCTTCCCGGGAGGAAGAGCAGCTCCGTCTTGCCGAGGTTCACTTGAGGTGGTGATCCGTCATCCACACTGATATGTCTGCCAGACATGCAGAGATGCGATTCGCCACCTGGTTATCAGAGGGGGGAAAGGAGAAGATTAATTGTGTGTCGTCTGCATAGCAAGATAGGAGAGGCCATGTGAGGATATGACAGAGCCAAGTGACTTGGTGGTATAGCGAGAATAGGAGAGGCTAGAACAGAGCCTGGGGGACACCAGTGGTGAGAGCACGTGGTGCGGAGACAGATTCTCGCCACGCCACTGGTAGGAGCGACTGTCAGGTAGGACGCAATCCAAGCGTGGCCGCGCCGGAGATGCCCAGCTCGGAGAGGGTGGAGAGGAGGATCTGATGGTTCACAGTATCAAAGGCAGCCGATAGGTCTAGAAGGATGAGAGCAGAGGAGAGAGAGTTAGCTTTAGCAGTGCGGAGCGCCTCCGTGACACAGAGAAGAGCAGTCTCAGTTGAATGACTAGTCTTGAAACCTGACTGATTTGGATCAAGAAAGTCATTCTGAGAGAGATAGCAGGAGAGCTGGCCAAGGACGGCACGTTCAAGAGTTTTGGAGAGAAAAGAAAGAAGGGATACTGGTCTGTAGTTGTTGACATCGGAGGGATCGAGTGTAGGTTTTTTCAGAAGGGGTGCAACTCTCGCTCTCTTGAAGACGGAAGGGACGTAGCCAGCGGTCAAGGATGAGTTGATGAGCGAGGTGAGGTAAGGAGAAGGTCTCCGGAAATGGTCTGAGAAAGAGAGGAGGGGATAGGGTCAAGCGGGCAGGTTGTTGGGCGGCCGGCCGTCACAAGACGTGAGATTTCATCTGGAGAGAGAGGGGAGAAAGAGGTCAAAGCACAGGTATGGCAGTGTGAGCAGAACCAGCGTGTCGTTTGACTTAGCAAACGAGGATCGGATGTCGTCGACCTTCTTTTCAAAATGGTTGACGAAGTCATCCGCAGAGAGGAGGAGGGGGAGGAGGGAGGAGGATTCAGAGGAGGAGAAGGTGGCAAAGAGCTTCCTAGGTTAGAGGCAGATGCTTGGAATTTAGAGTGGTAGAAAGTGGCTTTAGCAGCAGAGACAGAAGAGGAGAAAGTAGAGAGGAGGGAGTGAAAGGATGCCAGGTCCGCAGGGAGGCGAGTTTTCCTCCATCCGCTCGGCTGCCCGGAGCCCTGTTCTGTGAGCTCGCAGTGAGTCGTCGAGCCACGGAGCAGGAGGGGAGGACCGAGCCGGCCTGGAGGATAGGGGACATAGAGAGTCAAAGGATGCAGAAAGGGAGGAGAGGAGGGTTGAGGAGGCAGAATCAGGAGATAGGTTGGAGAAGGTTTGAGCAGAGGGAAGAGATGATAGGATGGAAGAGGAGAGAGTAGCGGGGGAGAGAGAGCGAAGGTTGGGACGGCGCGATACCATCCGAGTAGGGGCAGTGTGGGAAGTGTTAGATGAGAGCGAGAGGGAAAAGGATACAAGGTAGTGGTCGGAGACTTGGAGGGAGTTGCAGTGAGATTAGTGGAAGAACAGCATCTAGTAAAGATGAGGTCAAGCGTATTGCCTGCCTTGTGAGTAGGGGGGAAGGTGAGAGGGTGAGGTCAAAAGAGGAGAGGAGTGGAAAGAAGGAGGCAGAGAGGAATGAGTCAAAGGTAGACGTGGGGAGGTTAAAGTCACCCAGAACTGTGAGAGGTGAGCCATCCTCAGGAAAGGAACTTATCAGGGCGTCAAGCTCATTGATGAACTCTCCAAGGGAACCTGGAGGGCGATAAATGATAAGGATGTTAAGCTTGAAAGGGCTGGTAACTGTGACAGCATGGAATTCAAAGGAGGCGATAGACAGATGGGTCAGGGAGAAAGAAGAGAATGTCCACTTGGGAGAGATGAGGATCCCAGTGCCACCGCCCCGCTGACCAGAAGCTCTCGGGTGTGCGAGAACACGTGGGCAGACGAGGCGAAAGCAGTAGGAGTAGCAGTGTTGTCAGTGGTAATCCATGTTTCCGTCAGTGCCAAGAAGTCGAGGGACTGGAGGGACGCATAGGCTGAGATGAACTCTCGCTTGTTGGCCGCAGATCGGCAGTTCCAGAGGCTGCCGGAGACCTGGAACTCCACGTGGGTCGTGCGCGCTGGAACCACCAGGTTAGAATGGCGGCGGCCACGCGGTGTGAAGCGTTTGTATGGTCTGTGCAGAGAGGAGAGAAGAGGGATAGACAGACACATAGTTGACAGGCTACCAGAAGAGGCTACGCTAATGCAAAGGAGATTAGAATGACAAGTGGTACACGTCTCGAATGTTCAGGAAGTTAAGCTTACGTTGCAAAATAAAATAAAATCTTATTGACTAAAATGATATAGTACTGCTGGCGGTGAAGTAGGCTGGCTAGCAGTGGCTGCGTTGTTGACTTTGTTTGAACGTGTAGCTGGCTAGGTAACCTCGACAATTTCTCAAAAACTACACAATTATCTTGGATACAAGGACAGCAAAGACAACTATGTAGCTAGCTAACACTACGCTAATCAAGTCGTTCCGTTGTAATGTAAGTTGTAGTGTGAGTTTCTACAGTGCTGCTATTCGGTAGAAGTTGGCTAACTAGCAGTGTTAGCTAGCAGAGTTGACTAGGTAGGAGACGGCAGCGCAGCGCGGTGGACGAAAATAGCTGGCTAGTTAACCGAATAATTACTCTAACCAACTCTAAGCTACACAATTATCTTAGATACAAAGATAGCAAAGAGAACTGTGTAGCCAGCTACACTACACTAATCAAGTCGTTCCGTTGTAATGTAATCGTTTCTCAGTGCTGCTATGCTGCTATTCGGTGGCTAGCTGGCTAGCTAGCAGTGTTGACTACGTTACGTTACGAAAATAGCTTGGCTAGTTAACCAAATAATTACTCTAACCAACTCTAAGCTACACAATTATCTTAGATACAAAGATAGCAAAGAGAACTGTGTAGCCAGCTAACACTACACTAATCAAGTCGATATAATTATCAATGATGTCATTTGAATGATGTTGTTGATGATGTCATTCTCTCTCTAGGTACCAGCAGATCATGCACTACCACATGCAGAACGAGGAGTATGGCAAAGTGGTGGAGGCCTGCAAGCGCTACGGTGACCAGGAAGTGTGCCTGTGGGAGCAGGCGCTGGGCTATTTTGCCCGCAAAGAGGAGAACTGCAAGGCCTACATCAGCCAAGTCCTGCAGCACATCGACCAGAACAATCCGATGCCTCTTTTATTGGGTAAGCTGGTGGCCATTTTTCTCAGTATTTCTCCTTCTCTGTAGATGAAGACTCTGGGGCTTTCTGTAGGGATTTCCCTAGTAGTCACTGTCTGAATTCTTTCAGACCTCACCAACTTAAAAGAAACTAAAGTGTTCTTTGCAATTTTCTGCATCCACTTCCTTCCTGTTATTGAATGTCTCACTAGCTAGAGTGTTTCTGTTCTGTTTTGACTGCGTGGCTAACCTCAAATCAATATATGCGTACATTCATGATAAACGTGCCAGTTGCTGGGTTAAGTAATCTATAGGTCTTTAAGTTAATAGGAAAAGTAATCGGAGCATGATAACAGAGTTTGAGAATTTTATTGGGCACTGTTGCTAAGTTTTGTGTGTATGTATGTGCTTGTGTGCTTGTCTATGCGCGTGTTAGTCCACAGTGGTGCAGACGCTGGCACACAACTTCACGGCCACGCTGTCGGTCATCAAGGACTACCTCATCAACAAGCTGCAGAGGGAGACACAGCAGATCGAGGACGACGAGCGCAAGATCCGCCAGTACCGTGAGGAGACGGCCCACCTCCGCACCGAGATCCAGGAGCTCAGAAGCAGGTGAGGGAGAGGAAAATCATAGCCAAAGTCCAGTCCAAAAACAAACCCTATCCCCTAGAGCTGGGTCATGTTCACAACTGGAGTTTCCTCCATATTCCATCCATCCAGTTCTTTGACATCTATGTGGAGTGGAGGCTAAGGGCAGTTTTAGTCCTGCGCACTAAGATACACAAGCACATTCTAAATTTGTTTGATGGCTGAACTTCGAAGCAAATTTAACTACATTCTGAATGTGTTTTTAGTACTGTATTTTGAAAGCTTGATTTAACCTCCCAAAGACCATTCATTGAAGCTATACTGATTTCGATGTATTTTTTTTTCTTTCTCTCACCACCTCTTTTCTCACAAGTGCAAAGATTTTCCAGAAGACCAAATGCAGCATGTGTAACAGCCCCCTCGAGCTGCCCTCTTTTCACTTCCTGTGCAGTCCACCAGCACTGCTTTGAAAGCTATGCCGAGAGCTAGCTAGAGTGTTCCACTTGCACACCGGAAAACCGCAAGGTCATGGAAATGCTGCGTGACCAGAAGCGAGACCTACACGACCACTTCACCAGACAGGTGGAACACACACACATTTAAATACTATATTTAAATCACAAATCAAATTGACAATAAAAAAGGATCCAAACATTTCAAAGGTCTCTGTATGCATGGCACTCAAGGGTACAGAAAGCACCTCCTTCTCCAAACAGCTAGGCTGTCTACGACAGCTGAAACAGTACAGTACCTAGCCAACTGCTTTGCCCGTAATCTGGAGGCCACGCACTGCAAGCCTGTGTACGTGGCCGAGACTGTCAAATATCAGCGGCACCAGCTTGCACCTACACCTGAGGTTGTCCAAGCGTGCCATGAGTGGCTGGTATTTCAGAAGCTTGTCGGCAAAGGCCTGCTCCATGTTTTTGTATTTGGCACATAGGAAAAAACATCATCAACAACATCGAACCAGCGTCCTCTTACACAAGAATGTTTATGGATTTCTGCTGTTGGTGAGACTACCTGTCTCACCTCGCTGGCTATCAGGTTGACAAGGCGGTCATGTCTAGCAATGTACAAATCACTGTATGGACAGCAATCATTCACAACATGGGCAGTGTACTTCGCTCTGGATAAGAGCGTCTGCTAAATGACTTAAATGTAAATGTAAGTGTAAATGTACTCCATTACATTTGACTTCTGTAGAATACATGGTTTGCAGGGTCCCAGAGTGCTAGATTATATACTATGGTGGAAAATTGCAAGGTTATGTTATAATACCTTTATTGCATCAAATGGTTGTTTTTATGCAACAGATGGAGTATTCTTATAACTATTGTGTGTGTGTTCTACTGAGGATGGGTCTCTGGGAGATAACACTGACAGGAGATTTACGATGTCTTTTGGGTGATTAAACCTAGAGAGACCACATTCCAGAGCATGAGTTAATGTTTCTGTTCTATATGGTACCAGGGAGAGATGACCCCAGGCCAGACCCTGGTCTGTACACAAAGATGACTGTTTTTACAGCAGATACTGTCTACCCCCAAACATCAATAATGCCTTTAATACACTTCTCTTCAAGGTGATGGCCTCAAATTTGCAGTTTGTGGTTGGTGTGTAGCGGGGTGCGTAATTGGCGGCAGAGAAGTCAGGCGCAGGAGAGAAGAACTGGGTAATAACCAGAGATTTAATAGCAAAACCAACGGCATCCAGAACAACAAGATAAATGGGCACAAAAATAACCCGTCGTGCGCTCACGGGGAACGTGCACAAGCACTACAATAAACAATCCCACACAAAGACATGGGGGGAACAGAGGGTTAAATACACAACAAGCAAATGAGGGAATTGAAACCAGGTGTGTGGAAAAACAAGACTAAACAAATGGAAAATGAAAAGTGGATCGAACAAGGAGAGGACCCGACTTCAGCGGAAGTCGTGGCAGTGCGCACCGACGCCTGCCTTGGGGACGACCCGGAGGGCGACGCGCAGGGCAATCCGGACGGAGACGGTGGAACTCCCGCAGCATTGAAGGGTCCAACACGTCCTCCACCGGAACCCAGCACCTCTCCTCCGGACCGTACCCCTCCCACTCCACGAGGTACTGAAGGCCCCTCGCCCGACGCCTCAAATCCAGTATAGAACGAACGGAGTACGCCATAGCCGCCGTCTCCGCCTGTGAGAGGGGATACACGTGACTCCTGGGAAGTGCAGCGTCTACCAAGAGATTTATCGCACAATCGCCCCGTCGATGGGGTGGTAATTGAGTCGCCTTCTTTTTACAGAAGGCGGGAGCCAAATCTGCATATTCAGGGGGAATGTGCACGGTGGAGACCTGGTCTGGATTTTCCACTGTAGTAGCACCAACGGAAACCCCTAAACACCTCCCCGAGCACTCCCCGACCACCCCGTGAGAGCCCTCTGTTGCCAAGAAACAGTGGGGTCATGACAAGCTAACCAGGGTAGGCCTAGCACCACGGGAAACGCAGGAGAGTCAATGAGGAAGAGACTGATTCTCTCCTTGTGACCCCCCTGCGTCACCATACCCAGAGGAGCGGTGGCCTCCCTAATCAACCCTGACCCTAATGGCCGACTGTCTAAGGCATGAACGGGGAAGGGCACAGCCATGGGAACAATGGGGATCCCTAAACTAAGGGCGAACGATCTGTCTATAAAATTCCCAGCCGTGCCTGAATCGACGAGCGCCTTATGCTAGGAATGCGGGGACAACTCAGGAAAAGTAACATACAAAAACGTGTGCAACAGAGGGCTCTGGGTGAGAATGGTGCCGGCTCACCTGGGATGACGCCAGAGTGCCCTGCCTGCTGCCTCAATCCCCAGAGGAACCAATTCGGCACCTACTGGCAGTGTGACCTCTGCGGCCACAGATGGTGCACGAGCCGGAACCTCCTCCAGTCTCCCTACGCACAGCACCTCCCAACTCCATGGGCACCGGAGCGGCGGTGCTGGGGGATGCAACCGACAGAACCCGATCTGGACGTCCGCGGGTAGCCAGCAGGTTATCCAGCCGAATGGACAGGTCCACCAGCTGGTCGAAGGTGAGGGTGGTGTCCCTGCAGGCCAACTCCCGACGGACGTCCTCGCGCAAACTGCAGCGATAGTGGTCGATCAGGGCCCTATCGTTCCATCCCACGCCAGCGGCCAGAGTCCGAAAATCCATGGCGAACTCCTGGGTGCTCCTCGTCCCCTGCCTCAGATGGAAGAGACGTTCACCCGCCGCTCTACCCTCTGGTGGGTGGTCGAAGACTGCCCGGAAGCGGCAGGTGAAATCCTCAATGGTCCAGCGCCACATCTCCTTCTCCACACAAGGCGTTGACCCACTCCAAGGCTTTCCCAGAGAGGCACGAGACAAGGGCGGACGCCTTCTCACGACCTGAAGGAGCCGGGTGGACGGTTGCCAGGTAGAGGTCGAGCTGCAACAAGGAATTGAGACATGGATTGTGTGTATGCCATTCAGAGGGTGAATGGGATTTAAGTGCCTTTGAACGGGGTATGGTAGTAGGTGCCAGGCGCACCGGTTTGAGTGTGCCAAGAATTGCAATGCTGCTGGGTTTTTCACGCTCATCAGTTCCACGTGTGTATCAAGAATGGTCCACAAAGGACATCCATCCAACAGCAGGCCAGTGGTCAAAGCGGGTCATTGATGAAAGAGGACAAAGGAGGCTGACACAAATTGTGCAGAGCAACAGACGGGCTACAGTTAATCAATTGACAGTCCAGTACAGCATTGGTGCCCAAAGACCTATAAAAGAATGCACAACTCGTCGTACCTTAACATGAATGGGGTTGCAGTGGACTAAGGAACAAAAACACTGGACACTTGAGAATTGGAAAAACATTGCCTGGTCTGATGGTTCCTGCTATTTAACGCTGATGGGAGGACTAGGGTATGGAGAAAACCACATGAGTACATGCATCCATCAAGCCACGTGTCAATATTGCAGGCTGGTGGCATGGGTTGTGTTTTCATGGCACACATTGGGCCCAACGTTCCCTCTAAGCTGTTCGCGTGCGCGGCTGCGCAGAAGAAATGACATTCCGCGCAGAGACGCAATAGATTGAACTTCAAATCAAAATCAAATCAAATTTTATTGGTCACATACACATGGTTAGCAGATGTTAATTCTGAGTGTAGCGAAATGCTTGTGCTTGTAGTTCCGACAGTGCAGTAATATCTAACAAGTAATCAAACAATTCCCCAACAACTACCTAATACACTCATATCTAAAGGGGTGAATAAGAATATATATACATATAAATATATGGATGAGCAATGGCCGAGCGTCATAGGCAAGGTGCAATAGATGGTATAAGGTACAGTATATACATACGAGATGGGTAGTGTAATATATGTTAACATTATTAAAGTGGCATTGTTTAAAGTGACTAGTTATCCATTTATTAAAGTGGCCAGTGATTTGGGTCTCTATGTAGGCAGCAGCCTCTGAGTTAGTGATTGCTGTTTAGCAGTCTGATGGCCTTGAGATAGAAGCTATTTTTCAGTGTCTCGGTCCCAGCTTTGCACCTTGTTGGGTTCAACATTTTGAACATTGAGATATTAAATAAATGATAGAGAAGAAGCATAGAATCAAAGGAGAAAGTTAAGGGTCTCTGTAGAAAGCCAGAAGGCTTTGGAATGTGTTTGATAGAGGAGAGCGACGTATTGATACAGGAAAGACAGATGGACATCTGTGTATTAGATGAAACATGGGTTGAGGTCAGGAGGTGAGGACAGATTTTCTTAAGAGAGTAATAAATGTTTGGTATCCTGTTACCTTCTTTATTAGCTTCCTGTAGAGCCATAAAATGTAAGGATTGGAGAGAAGGAGGAGTGTCTTAAGTGGGATATAAATATCTGGATGGGGCAAATGTTGGGTTGTCTGAATACAGCTGTACAGAACCTTTGGGCAGAATTAAACTTGGTTAAAGCTTCTCTAGTGTCCGTGGGTTATTTACTCTGAAAAATAAGAACCTAACAACCTGTACTGACCTCGCCTTCTGGATGGTAGCGGGGTGAACAGGCAGTGGCTCTGGTGGTTGTCCTTGATGATCTTTATGGCCTTCCTGTGATATCGGGTGTTGTAGGTGTCATGGAGGGCAGATAGTTTGCCCCCGGTGATGCGTTGTGCAGACCGCATCACCCTCTGGAGAGCGTTGTGGGTGGTGCAGTTGCCGTACCAGGTTGTGATACAGCTCGACAGGATGCTCTCGATTGTGCATCTGTAAAGGTTTGTGAGGGTTTTAGGTGACAAGCCACATTTCTTCAGCCTTCTGAGGTTGAATAGGTGTTGTTGTGTCTTCTTCACCACACTGTCTGTGTGGGTGGACCATTTCAGTTTGTCTGTGATGTGTACACCGAGGAACTTTAAGCTTTTCACATTCTCCATTGCTGTCCCTTCGATGTGGATAGGGGGGTGCTCCCTCTGCTGTTTCCTGAAGTCCACAATCATCTCCTTTGTTTTATTGACGTTGAGTGAGGTTGTTTTCCTGACACCACACTCCGAGTGCCCTCACCTTTTCCTTGTAGGCTGTCTTGTAGTTGTTGGTAATCAAGCCTACTACTGTTGTGTCGTCTGCAAACTTGGAGGCATGCATGGCCACGCAGTCGTGGGTGAACAGGGAGTACAGGAGGGGGCTGAGCACGCACCCTTGTGGGGCCCCAGTGTTAAGGGTCAGCGAAGTGGAGATGATTGTTTCCTACCTTCACCACCTGGGGGCGGCCCATCAGAAAGTCCAGGACCCAATTGCACAGGGCAGGGTTGAGACCCAGGGCCTCCAGCTTGATGACGAGTTTGGAGGGTACTATGGTGTTGAATGCTGAGCTGTAGTCAATGAACAGCATTCTTACATAGGTATTCCTCTTGTCCAAATGGGATAGGGCAGTGTGATGGCGATTGCATCGTCTGTGGACCTGTTGGGGCAGTATGCAAACTGAAGTGGGTCTAGGGTGGCCGGTAAGGTGTAGGTGATATGATCTGACTAGTCCTCAAAGCACTTCATGATGACAAGAAGTGAGTGCTACGGGGCGGTAGTCATTTAGTTCAGTTTGTCTTTGCCTTCTTGGGAACAGGAACAATGGTGGCCATCTTGAAGCATGTGGGGACAGCAGACTGGGATAGGGACAGATTGAATATGTCCGTAAGCACAACAGCCAGTTGGATTACGCATGCTCTGAGGACACGGCTAGGGATGCCATCTGGGCCAGCAGCCTTGCGAGGGTTAACACGTTTAAATGTCTTACTCACGTTGGCCACGGAAAGGAGAAGGGGGGTCCGCAGTCTTGTTAGCAGGCGGCAACGGTGGCACTGTATTATCCTCAAGCGGGCAAAGAAGGTGTTTAGTTTGTCTGGAAGCGTGACGTTGGTGACCGTGACGTGGCTGATTTTTTTTTGTAATCCGTGATTTCCTGTAGACCCTGCACATTATGTCTCGTGTCTGCGCCATTGAATTGCGACTCCACTTTGTTCCTATATCGACATTTCGCTTGTTTGATTGCCTTGTGGGAGGGAATAGAAGTGGGGAGAACAAGTATTTGATACACTGACGATTTTGCAGGTTTTCCTACTTACGAAGCATGTAGAGGTCTGTAACAAAAATCCAGAAAATCACATTGTATGATTTTTAAGTAATTAATTTGCATGACATAAGTATTGATACATCAGAAAAGCAGAACTTAATATTTGGTACAGAAACCTTTGTTTGCAATTAGAGATCAACGTTTCCTGTAGTTCTTGACCAGGTTTGCACACACTGCAGCAGGGATTTTGGCCACTCCTCATACAGACCTTCTCCAGATCCTTCAGGTTCGGGGCTGTCGCTGGGCAATACGGACTTTCAGCTCCCTCCAAAGATTTTCTATTGGGTTCAGGTCTGGAGACTGGCTAGGCCACTCCAGGACCTTGAGATGCTTCTTACGGAGCCACTCCTTAGTTGCCCTGGCTGTGTGTTTCGGGTCATTGTCATGCTGGAAGACCCAGCCACGACCATCTTCAATGGTCTTACTGAGGGAAGGAGGTTGTTGGCTAAGATCTCACGATACATGGCCCATCCATCCTCCCCTCAATACGGTGCAGTCGTCCTGTCCCCTTTGCAGAAAAGCATCCCGAAAGAATGATGTTTCCACCTCCATGCTTCACATTTGGGATGGTGTTCTGGGGTTGTACTCATCCTTCTTCTCCTCCAAACACGGCGAGTGAAGTTTAGACCAAAAAGCTATATTTTGTCTCATCAGAGCATATGACCTTCTCCCTTCCTCCTCTGGATCATCCAAATGGTCATTGGCAAACTTCAGACGGGCTTGGACATGCGCTGGCTTGAGCAGGGGGACCTTGCGTGCGCTGCAGGATTTTAATCCATGACGGCGTAGTGTGTTACTAATGGTTTTCTTTGAGACTGTGGTCCAGCTCTCTTCAGGTCATTGACCAGGTCCTGCCGTGTAGTTCTGGGCTGATCCCTCACCTTCCTCATGATCATTGATGCCCCACGAGGTGAGATCTTGCATGGAGCCCCGACGAGGGTGATTGACCGCCATCTTGAACTTCTTCCATTTTCTAATAATTGCGCCAACAGTTGTTGCCTTCTCACCAAGCTACTTGCTATTGTCCTGTAGCCCATCCAGCCTTGTGCAGGTCTACAATGTTATCCCTGATGTCCTTACACAGCTCTCTGGTCTTGGCCATTGTGGAGAGGTTGGAGTCTGTTTGATTGAGTGTGTGGACAGGTGTCTTTTAATACAGGTAATGAGTGGAGAACAGGAGGGCTTCTTAAAGAAAAACTAACAGGTCTGTGAGAGCCAGAATTCTTACTGGTTGGTAGGTGAAAATACTTATGTCATGCAATAAAATGCAAATTAATTACTTAAAAATCATACAATGTGATTTTCTGGATTTTTGTTTTAGATTCCGTCTTCCACAGTTGAAGTGTACCTGAATAAAAATTACAGACCTCTACATGCTTTGTAATTAGGAAAACCTGCAAAATCGGCAGTGTGTCAAATACTTGTTCTCCCCACTGTAACTACCCTATTTATATTCAGCCACATTCCCAGACCTCTTTCCATGGTTAAATGCGGTGGATCGCGCTTTCAGTTTTGCGCGAATGCTGCCATCCATCCACGGTTTCTGGTTAGGGTAGGTTTTAATAGTTACAGTGGGTACAACATCTCTAATGCACTTCCTTATAAACTCTCTCACCGAGTCAGCGTATAGATCGATGTTGTTCTCTGAGGACTGACCGGAACATATCCCAGTCCGCGTGATCAAAACAATCTTGAAGCGTGGATTCCGATTGGTCAGACCAGCGTTGAATGGTTCTAGTCACGGGTACATCCAGTTTTGAGTTTCTGCCTATAAGATGGTAAGAGCAAGATGGAGTTGTGGTTGGATTTGCCGAAGGGAGGGCTTTGTATGCATCGTGGAAGTTAGTGGCAGTGATCGAGTGTGTTACCTGCGCAAGTACTGCAATCAATATGTTGATAGAATTTATGTAGCTTTGTTCTCAAATTTGCTTTGTTAAAATCCCCAGCTACAATAAATGCAGCCTCAGAATATATGGTTTCCAGTTTACATAGAGTCCAGTGAAGTTCCTTGAGGGCCGTCGTGGTGTATGCTTGAGGGGGTATATACACAGCTGTGACGATAACTGACGAGAATTCTCTTGGGAGGTAATATGGCCAGCATTTCATTGTAAGGAATTCTAGGTTGGGTAAGCAGAAGGACTTGAGTTCCTGTATGTTGTTATGATTACACCATGAGTCGTTAATCATAAGGCCCTTCTTCTTCCCTGAGAGGTGTTTATCTCTGTCGGTGCGATGAGTTCACCCCATTAGTTTGCACTATATAGATCAATGTTTTTTATGTGATCGAATCAATATTATATCACCCCTTTGCAAGATTGTGTCTGTGATTTTGTTGTAGGCAGAGCCAGAGTTCAACAGAGTAGAATTCTATTGGCGGGGGTTACCCGCGAGCAGTCTTTCAATCACCCGTTAGTGAATGCACTTTTCAGATCAGTGCCCGCGTGTGCACATTCGTTGATATTCTTTGCTAGTTAGCGAGTTATTAGCCCAGTTACAGGAAAGTATAGGTCAGCAATGGGGAGTTACTGTTTCCTACAAGAGCACAAAATGTATAGGCTACATTTCAAGCTGTCTTTGAAAAGCCAGTCAGGTAAAAAGCTTATGTCTTAATTAAAGGGGCAGTGTTGTATTTTGAGACAGGCTTGATTATGCAAATAAACCAATATGGGGTAGTCTAGATTATCTAATTCTCTGTATGGTAATAATAATACATTTTATTTTGTAAAGTGGTTTCTTGCATCATACAATACAATACAATGCAATTTACAGTCACCTATTTGGCCCATGGTGTTACAAACCCAGTAAAAAAATCATTAATGTCAAGCCCTTCCTAATGTAAAAAAACGTTTTTAAAAGTCATGCCGTGTGGGCCTGCATTGAACACCACATGTAGGCAACACATTTTTTCAAGCTATTTCCATGTGAAATATTATGGGATTTGCGCTATTGGTTTTGTTGGTAGACCTACATTATGCTCAAATAGCCTATTGGGTACTGTCTAAAACTGTAAGGGTACAGCCGCAGTGTTCACTGTAAACGCATGCCGGAAGGTGCACAAAATCTTCACAATGTTGAAGTTTCCGCTAACAAGACCAAAAATTTGCTCAGTGCCCAAAAAATTAGAGGGAACATTGATTGGGCCCCTTGATAAATGTGGAGCAATGTTTGAATGCCACAGGATATCTGAACATCATTGCCAATCAGGTGCATCCCTTCATGGCAGCAGTGTATCCATCTGCGAATTGATTTTTTCAGCAGCATAATGTTCCATGCGACAACGCTCGGATTGTCCAGGAATGGGTCCACAAACATCACAGTGAATTCAGTTTACTGCAGTGGCCTGCCCAGTCACCAGATCTCAATCCAATTGAGCATCTGTGGGATGAGATGGAACTATCGATTTGGAGTAGAGATCCACTATCAGCCAACTTGACACAATTGCGGGAAGCATTTTCTGTATTTATTAATTATTATTTCACCTTTATTTAACCAGGTAGGCTAGTTGAGAACAAGTTCTCATTTACAACTGCGACCTGGCCAAGATAAAGCAAAGCAGTGAGACACAAGCAACAATCAAGAGTTACACATGGAATAAACAAACATCCAGTCAATAATACAATAGAAAAAGTATATATACAACGTGTGAAAATGAGGTAGGACAAGGGAGGTAAGGTAATAAATAGGCCATAATAGGCCATAGTGGCGAAATAATTACAATATAGCAATTAAACACTGATAGAGTGATAGATGAGCAGAAGATGAGTTTGCAAGTAGAGATACTGGGGTGCAAAGGAGCAAAATAAATCAAATAAATAACAGTGTGGGGATGAGGTAGTTGGATGGGCTAAATTATAGATGGGCTATGTACAGGTGCAGCTGGTGCTTAAAAATAGTGAGGGAGATAAGTGTTTCCATTTTCAGAGATTTTTGTAGTTCATTCCAGTCATTGGCAGCAGAGAACTGGAAGGAGAGGCGGCCAAAGAATTGGTTTTGGGGGTGACCAGAGAGATATACCTGCTGGAGCGCGTGCTACAGGTGGGTGCTGCTATGATGACCAGCGAGCTGAGATAAGGGGGGACTTTACCTAGCAGGGTCTTGTAGATGACCTGGAGCCAGTGGGTTTGGCGACGAGTATGAAGCGAGGGCCAGCCAACGAGAGCGTACAGGTCGCAGTGGTGGGTAGTATATGGGGCTTTGGTGACAAAACGGATGGCACTGTGATAGACTGCATCCAATTTATTGAGTAGGGTATTGGAGGCTATTTTGTAAATGAAGATTGCCGAAGTCGAGGATCGGTAGGATGGTCAGTTTTACAAGGGTATGTTTGGCAGCATGAGTGAAGGATGCTTTGTTGCGAAATAGGAAGCCAATTCTAGATTTAACTTTGGATTGGAGATGTTTGATGTGAGTCTGGAAGGAGAGTTTACAGTCTAACCAGACACCTAGGTATTTGTAGTTGTCCACATATTCTAAGTCAGAACCGTCCAGAGTAGGGATGTTGGACGGGCGGGCAGGTGCAGGCAGCGATCGGTTGAAGAGCATACATTTAGTTTTACTTGTATTTAAGAGCAATTGGAGGCCACGGAAGGAGAGTTGTGTGGCATTGAAGCTCGTCTGGAGGGTTGTTAACACAGTGTCCAGTGTCCACAGTGTCCCCTCACAGTTACTGCCGTTCCATGAGATGTTGTTAAATCTGTTTTTTAAAAGGTAATTTTGGGGTTTGCTTGAATAATTGGAGATTCATGTGTTTAATGCGATCTTGGCTCTGTATAAAACTGTGCGTTGCTGTTAATTTGTTTTGGACTTGGGGACTGTAAAGAGACCCCTGGTGGCATGTCTTGTGGGGTATGTATGGGTGTCTGAGCTGAATGTTATGTTAACATTATTATGCAGACAATCTGGAATCTTCATCACATTAATATTTATTAGGGATGCATGATATATCGGTGAAGATATCGGAATTGGCCGATATTAGCTAAAAATGACAATGTCTAGTTTAACGCCATTGTGCAAAACCGACGTGCATACCTATATAGCGTAGGTACATGACGTAATGACGCCACATAAAATTCTGCGCTATACGTGCAACACAGCATTCCTAAACTAGCCCACAATGTCTGCTGTGTTGATCGAGCAGTCACAAAATTTCTGCGAGACAACTCAAAGAAATCCATTAACGCAAAGATAATGTAATTCATTGCCCTTGACAATCAACCATTCTCTGTCATGGGTGATGTTGGCTTTCACTGACTGGTCGAGCACCGGTACACACTACCAAGTGCGCTATTTTTCAGATGTTGCCCTACCGGAGTTACACAGTAATAGTGTCACTGCTATTAGCTTCACGACACATACTATGGAACGCTGTTTGGGTCTTTGCATGTCAAAAAAATATACTGCACCACTGTCATGTTGCTGCTACCGTCCCTTATGACCAAACATTCTTTCTGGACATCAGAACTGGGATTACTCACCACGGACTGGAAGAAGCTTTTTCCTTTAACGAGTCGGACGAGAAAGATATACTGCTCTCCCGGGAACAGGCCCAGATCCACTTCATTTGCGTGAAGAAAAGACGGAGGAAAAGAGGACGCAGATCAGGCTGCCTTTTGAGAATCTGTAGGCGAGCGAATAAACTCCTACTGCCATCCGTTCTACTTGCTAACTTGCAATCATTGGAAAATAAAATGGATGACCTATGATTATCCTACCAACAGGACATTAAGAATTGTAATATCCTATGTTTCACAGAGTCGTGGCTGAACGACGACACAGACAATATAGAGCTGGAGAGATTTTCAATGCATCGGCAGAACAGTGAAGCTACGCCTGGTAAGACGAGGGGTGGGGAGTGTGTGTATTTTTGTCAATAACAGCTGGTGCGCGATGTCTAATATTAAAGAAGTCTTGAGGTATTACTCGCTTGAGGTAGAGTACCTTATGATAAGCTGCAGACCACACTATATACCAAGAGAGTTCTCATCTCTATTATTCGTAGCCGTCTATTTACCGCCACAGACTGATGCTGGCACTAAGACCGCACTCAACCAACTCTATAAGGCCATAAGCAAACAAGAAAATGCTCACCCAGAAGCGGGGCTCCTAGTGGCCGGGGACTTTAAATGCAGGGAAACTTAAACCAGTTTTACCACATTTTTTTAACAGCATGTCACATGTGCAACCAGAGGGAAAAAAACTCTAGACCACCTTTACTCCACACACAGAGATGCATACAAAGCTCTCCCCCGCCCTCCATTTGGCAAATCCGACCATCATTCTATTCTCCTGATTCCTGCTTACAAGCAAAAACTAAAGCAGGAAGTACCAGTGACTCGCTCAATACGGAAGTGGTCAGATGGCGCGGATGCTACGCTACAGGACTGTTTTGCTATCACAGACTGGAATATGTTCCGCGATTCCTCCAATGGCATTGAGGAGTATACAACCTCAGTCATCGGCTTCATCAATAAGTGCATCGACGACGTCGTCCCCACAGTGACTGTACGTATATATCCCAACCAGAAGCCATGGATTACAGGCAACATCCGCATCAAGCTAAAGGCTAGAGCTGCCACTTTCAAGGAGCGGGTAACTAATCTGGACACATATAAGAAATACTGATATGCCCTCAGACGAACCATCAAACAGGCAAAGCGTCAATACAGGATTAAGATTGAATCCTACTACACCGGCTCTGATGTTCGTCGGATGTGGCAGGGCTTGAAAACTATTACGGACTACAAAGGGAAACCCAGACGCAAGCTGCCCAGTGACACAACCCTTACTAGATGAGCTAAATGCCTTTTGTGTTCGCTTCGAGGCAAGCAACACTGAAGCATGCACGAGAGCACCAGCTGTTCTGGATGACTGTGTGATAACGCTCTCGGTAACTGATGTGAGCAAGACCTTTAAACAGGTCAACATTCACAAAGCCGCAGGGCCAGATGGATTACCAGGACGTGTACTCAAACTGCGCGGACCAACTGGCAAGCGTCTTTACTGACATTTTCAACCTCTCCCTGACCAAGTCTATAATACCTACATGTTTCAAGCAGACCGCCATAGTCCATGTGCCCAAGAAAGCGAAGGTAACCTGCCTAAATGATTACCGCCACGTAGCACTCACGTCGGTAGCCATGAAGTGCTTTCAAAGGCAGGTCATGGCTCACATCAACAGCATCCTGCTGGATACCCTAGACCCACTCCAATTCGCATACCGCTCCAACAGATCCACAGATGACGCAATCTCAATCGCACTCCACACTGCCCTTTCTCACCTGGACAAAAGGAACACCTATGTGAGAATGCTGTTCATTGACTACAGCTCAGTGTTCAACACCATAGTGTTCACGAAGCTTATCACTAAGCTAAGGACCCTGGGACTAAACACCTCCCTTTGCAACTGGATCCTGTACTTCCTGACGGGCCGCCCCCAGGTGGTAAGGGTAGGCAACAACACGTCTGCCACGCTGATCCTCAACACTGGGGCCCCTCAGGGGTGTGTACTTAGTCCCCTCCTGTAATCCCTGTTCACCCACGACTGCGTGGCTAAACACAACTCCAACACCATCATTACGTTTTCTTAACAGTGGTAGGCCTGATCACCGACAACGATGAGACGGACTTTTGGGAGAAGGTCAGAGAACTGGCAGTGACAACAACCTCTCCCTCAATGCGAGCAAAACAAAGGAGTTGATTGTGGACTACAGGAAAAGGCGGGCTGAACAGGCCCCCATTAACATCAACCTAGCTGTAGTGGAGCATGTTGAGAGTTTCAAGTTCCTTGGTGTCTACATCACCAACGATCTATCATGGTCCTAACACACCAAGACAGTTATAAAGAGGGCATGACAAAACATTTTCCCCCTCAGGAGACTGAAAAGATTTGGCATGGGTCCCCAGATCCTCAAAAAGTTACACAGCTGCACATTTGAGAGCATCCTGACCGGTTGCATCACCGCCTGGTATGGCAACTGCTCGTCATCTGACCTTAAGGCGCTACAGAGGGTAGTGCGTACGACCCAGTACATCACTGGGGCCATGCTTCCTGCAATCCAGGACTTATATAATAGGCGGTGTTAGAGGAAAGCCCATAAAATTGTCAGACTCCAGTCACCCAAGTCCGCACAGCAAGCGGTACCGGAGTGCCAAGTCTGAGACCAAAAGGCTCCTTAACAGCTTCTAACCCCAAACCATAAGACTGCTGAACAATTAATCAAATGGCCACCGGACTATTACATTGACCCCCCTACCTCCATTTGTTTTGTACACTGCTGCTACTCACTGTTTATTATCTATGCATAGTCACTTCACCCCTACCTATATGTACCAATTACCTCGAACCTGTATCCCTGCACATTGACTCGGTACTGATACCCCCATATAGCCTCCTTATTGTTATGTTATTGTGTTACTTTTTTATTCTTTTTTTACTTTCGATTTATTTGGTAAATATTTTCTTAACTCGTCTTGAACTGCACTGTTGGTTAAGGGCTTGTAAGTAAGCATTTCACGGTAAGGTCTACACTTGCTCTATTCGGCGCATGTGACAAAAAGTTTGATTTGATTTAGATCGCTTCGCAACTCGGGAGCCCCAACGTCTCATTATGTAAAAAAAACAAAACAAGCAAGTATAGTGTAGAGAATCATTGTACCATCTAAACCGCTGTGAAATATATTTGTCATAACCAAAAATATTGTATATCTGCAAAAACCAAAAGCAATAGATGCAAAAACCAAAAGCAATAGATGCAAAAACAAAACTTAAGAACGGGAAGCATAGAAATAGTGCACATATAACATATCTACGGCTTCTTAGACTTGCTTTCAATGAGAATTAAATATCTATAACACCATTTCTATTTTAATTTGGTCAGGTCACCCAAAACGTTAAATTTTACAGTTTTAACAGAGTATGACAACCAAGCAGAGCAAACCCAAGGCCACGCCTGCAACAAACCAGATCCTCTAGTTGGCTGTCCCCGCTAAAATATGTTAGTGTTTTATTTTTCAATAATTTGTTATGTTAGAATTTTGCTTCCACTTTGAAATTAGAGTATTTTGTCTAGATCGTTGACCAAAAATGACAATTAAATCCATTTTAATCACACTTGAACAAGAAAATGTGGAAAAAGTTGAGTGGTGTGAAAACATTCTGAAGGCACTGTATCGCTGCTTTAAAAAGTGTGATGTGTCTTGCTGTCTTCAGAAGCCAACTCCAATTTCTCTGTGGTTTGTGGGTGGAAAAAGCACATCATGCATCTTTTTTGAGCCAGCACTTGTGTGTATGACAGTTCAACTTTTGATCGGTCTGGCAAGCTATGGCATGATGGTAAACTGGCAGATTTTTAAGAGAAATTCCACAGAAAAACTGTTATTCTCAAGATGTCCCCTCCAACTGGTTATTCTCCTATTGACATTGTGCACCACAACAAATTCAGGTAAGTTACTTTGCTTGAAAAAAATGGGCTGCGTCTAATTTGAAAAATACAGACGGCAGTGACTTTTGTTGATCAAATTGTTTTATGTAGATCATTATAATGGGTAAATCTCAATCATCAGCATTTGGTCCCCTTTTTCTGTCTTAAAACATTCGGCAACTCTCATCCTATCAGTCTGTCCGTTTATTGGGTATTGGTGAACATGTAATTCATTACATTGTATTTGCTTTTCTGTAATCCTTAAGAGTATTGACGATCTAAGTAACATATAATAAAAAATCCGCATCGAAATCCGTGAGTTTAAAGTAGAGGAAGGTGGAAGGTGACCGAGCTACAGCAGTGCTCAGACCATGAGAAATTCCGAAAATCGGTCTTCTCACGAAAACATCTATAGCATCCGAATGGTTTGGCCTACGAAGTAATCGGGGTTAAAAATGTGTTCAAAAAACCCACACATATTTCCTGAGCTTTCTTATATCTCCTAGATATAGGACAGACACTTCAGAACCTTATTCTTCATGATTCATTGTTTTACTGTCTCCTTTGCCATTTATGTGTTATTAAATGCGTTTCTATAGTAGTAAAGGCCAAATTAAATATTTTATCAAATCATTTGAAATATTTGTTTACACCTAAAGTGGTTCTAAAATGTATAAATCAATACATCAAATTGCTAAATGATCCATGGCATGACCATCTTAAAACAATTCCATATATTAGCTTAGTAGAACTTGCCCCACCCCTCAACGGCTTAGACTTTTAGAGGTTCTCCATATAAACTCTGATTCACTAGGTCTAGGATATGAGTTGAGGTTTAAACTAAATGGCACTGCATCGCTTCATACAGCATGGCAAAGTATATTGGCCATTTTTTTCATATATTTCAAGGGTTGTGTACTGTAGAGTTCAAAAGGTACTCATACTCAAAGCCATGAAAAATAAATAACCCAAGGAGGCCGAGATGCAAAAATAATTCATTTAATCCATGCTCGAAAGAATACAACAAGTGAAAGTGCAAGGTGCATGGATTCAATTAATTATATTATTTTTGCATCTTGCCCTCCTTGGGTTATTTATTTTCTATGGTTTTGAGTGTGAGTACCTTTTGAACTCTACAGATATTTTCTTTTCCCCGCACCGGCCGCATTTCATTCTAGCCTGAGCGCAAACCCTCATACTGGCTTTCTAACGATGGTGTAGCTACTACCATATTTTCTGTCTAACAAATAACCCCCCATTCCATTCATTAATTGTAGGACATTGAGTTTTTACTGGAAAAGACACATAAAATCTAATTTTATTAGTCACATGCGCCGAATACAACAGGTGAAATGCTTACTTACGAGCCTCTAACCAACAATGCAGTTTTAAAAAATACAGATAAGAATAAGAGATAAAAGTAACAAGTAATTAAAGAGCAGCAGTGAAATAACAATAGCAAGACTATATACAGGGGGGTACCGATACAGAGTCAATGTGCGGGGGCACTGGTTATTTGTGGTAGTATGTACATGTAGGTTGAGTTATTAAAGTGACTATGCATAGATGACAACAGCGTAGAAGTGGTGTAAAGAGGGGGGGGCACTGCAAATAGTCTGGGTAGCCATTTCATTAGGTGTTCAGGAGTTTTATGGCTTGGGGGTAGAAGCTGTTTGGAAGCCTCTTGGACCTAGACTTGGCACTCCGGTACCGCTTGCCGTGCGGTAGCAGAGAGAACAGTCTAAGACTAGGGTGGCTGGAGTCTTTGACCATTTTTAGGGCCTTCCTCTGACCCTGCCTAGTATAGAGGTCCTGGATGGAAAGAAGCTTGGCCCCAGTGATGTACTGGGCCGTTCGCACTACCCTCTGTAGTGCCTTGCCGTCGGAGGCCGAGTAGTTGCCATACCAGGCAGTGATGCAACCAGTCAGGATGCTCTCAATGGTGCAGCTGTAGAACCTTTTGAGGATCTGAGGACCCATGCCAAATCTTTTCAGTCTCCTGAGGAGGAATAGGTTTTGTCGTGCCCTCTTCACGACTGTCTTGGTGTGGCTGGACCATGTTAGTTTGTTGATGATGTGGACACCAAGGAACTTGAAGCTCTCAACCTGCTCCACTGCAGCCCCGTCGATGAGAATGGGGGCGTGCGCAGTCCTCTTTTTCCTGTAGTCCACAATCATCTCCTTTGTCTTGATCACATTGAGGGAGAGGTTGTTGTCCTGGCACCACACAGCCAGGTCTCTGACCTCTCAATAGGCTGTCTTGTCGTTGTCTGTGATCAGGCCTACCACTGTTGTGTCATCGGCAAATGTAATGATGGTGTTGGAGTCGTGCCTGGCCGTGCAGCCAAGAGTGAACAGGGAGTACAGGAGGGGACTGAGCACGCACCCCTGAGGGGCCCCTGTGTTGAGGATCAGCGTGGCGGATATGTTGTTACCTACCCTTACCACCTGGGGGCGGCCCGTCAGCAAGTTCAGGATACAGTTGCAGAGGGAGGTGTTTAGTCCCAGGGTCTTTAGCTTATTGATAGGCTTTGAGGGCACTATGGTGTTGAACGCTGAGCTGTAGTCAATGAATAGCATTCTCACATAGGTGTTCCTTTTGTTCAGGTGGGAAAACGGCAGTGTGGAGTGCAATGGAGATTGTGTCATCTGTGGATCTGTTGGGGCAGAATGCAAATCGGAGTGGGTCTGGGGTTTCTTGGATGATGGTGTTGATGTGAGCCATGACCAGCCTTTCAAGGCACTTTATGGCTACAGACGTGAGTGCTACGGGTCGGTAGTTGTTTAGCCAGGTTATCTTACTGTTCTTGGGCACAGGGACTATGGTGGTCTGCTTAAAACATGTTCGTATTACAGACTCGTACAGGGAGAGGTTGAAAATGTCAGTGAAGACACTTGTCAGTTAGTCAGCGCATGCTCGCAGTACACGTCCTGGTAATCCGTCTGACCCTGTGGCCTTTTGAATGTTGACCTGTTTAAAGGTCTTAACTCACATCGGCTGTGGAGAGCGTGATCACAGTCTTCCGGAACAGCTGGTGCGAGCATAGAAGTAGTTTAGCTCATCTGGTAAGCTCGTGTCACTGGGCAGCTCTCGGCTGTGCTTCCCCTTGTAGTCTGTAATGGTTTGCAAGCTCTGCCACATCCGACGAGCGTCAGAGCCGGTGTTGTACGATTCGATCTTAGTCCTGTATTGACGCTTTGCCTGTTTGATGGTTCGTCGGAGGGCATAGCCGGATTTCTTATAAGCTTCCGGGTTCGAGTCACGCTCCTTGAAAGCGGCAGCTCTAGCCTTTAGCTCAGTGTGGATGCTGCCTGTAATCCTTGGCTTCTGTTTGGTGTATGTACGTATGGCCACTGTGGGGACGATGTCATCGATGCACTTATTGATGAAGCCAATGACTGATGTGGTGTACTCCTCAATGGCATCGGAGGAATCCTGGAACATATTCCAGTCTGTGCTAGCAAAACAGTCCTGTAGCTTAGCAACTGCTTCATCTGACCACTTTTTTATTGATCTAGTAACTGCTGCTTCCTGATTTTAATTTTTGCTTGTAAGCAGGAATCAGGAGGATAGAATTATGGTCAGATTTGCCAAAAGGAGGGCGGGGGAGAGCTTTGTATGCATCTCTGTGTGTGGAGTATAGGTGGTCCAGAGTTCTTTTTCCTCTGGTTGCACATTTAACATGCTGATAGAAATTTGGTAAAACAGATTTAAGTTTCCCTGCATTAAAGTCCCCGGCTACTAGGAGCGCCAACTCTGGGTGAGCGTTTTCTTGTTTGCTTATGGCAGAATACAGCTCATTCAATGCTGTCTTAGTGCCAGCCTCTGACTGTGGTGGTATGTAAACAGCTACAAAGAATACAGATAAAAACTCTCTCGGTAGGTTGTGTGGTCTACAGCTTATCATGAGATACTCTACCTAAGGCGAGCAATAGCTCGAGACTTCCGTAGATATCGTGCACCAGCTGTTGTTTACAAAAATACATAGACCACCGCCCCTTGTCTTACCAGACGCCACTGTTCTATCTTGCCGGTACATTGTATAACCAGCCAGCTGTATGTTGATGTTGTCGTCGTTCAGCCACGACTCCGTGAAGCAGTTTTTAATGTCCCGTTGGTAGTTTAATCTGCAGCGTAACTCGTAGATTTTATTGTCCAAAGATTGCACTTTTGTTAGCAGAATGGAGGGAAGTGGGGGTTTATTCGATAGCCTGCAAATTCTCAGAAGGCAGCCGGACCTTCGGCCCTCTTTCTCCACCTCACGCACATCGGGGCCTGTTCCCGAGGAAGCAGTGTATCCTTCACGTCGGGCTCGTCAGAGTCGTGAAAGGAAAAGAGGATTCTGCTAGTCCTTGGTGAGTAATCGCAGTCCTGATGTCTAGAAGTTATTTTCGGTCATAAGAGACGGTAGCGGCAACATTGTGTACAAAATAAGTTACAAACAACAAAATAAGCGAACAAAAAAACACAATCGGCTGGGGTGACGTAAAATGTCTGCCTTCTTCTCCGGCGCCATCTTAATGGTCATCATAACATGGTCATCATTACCTGATTGCCAGTCTGTTTCTGCTTGACAATGGAGTAGGCAAGAGCACTAACTGATCTGGGACCATGCTAACCAATGTGGTCTCATGACAGCCCATTTAGTATGATATGTAATGTTGTGTTCAGTGGCATAGCCAGACATTCTTTGGTGGGTGGGCCTGCAGAAATAAAGATTAAAATGTGCTGTTTTGAACATTTAGAATTTTTAAAGCTAATTAAAGCTCAAATATACACTAAGAGGACAGTTTATTGGGGAGCCAGGCCCACCCGAGCCTGGGGAGCCATGACGAATTGGATGAAGTAATTGATTATATATCGCGGACGTAAGGTATTGCATGTCTTTATCTGAGACAAGGTTGCTTGTTGTGCAGTAAGAAGGAAGGAACATTTTACATTGGCGGTTAGAATTAAAATGACAAAGGAGAACATCGTTCTGAGAGAAGCCTTACTTGACATACAGACTAGATCCATGAGAGGGAATCTGGTACTTACAGGTATCCAAGAGACAGAAGGAGAAGTTCCTGAATCTGTTGTTAGACAGTTCCTCCTTACAGCGCTTCAGATTCCACCCGAAACTATTGACAAAATCCAACTCGAACATGTACACCGCTTCGGACAGAGAGGGCAGAGGTTTGAACACCCAATCGTTGCAAAATGTGCTTTCCTTAAGATAAAATAATGGTTAAAAGCCTGGGTGAAAGACTTGCTTGCACGAAAATAGGCATGAATGACCAGTTCCTGAAGGAAATTGCAGAACGGCGTAAAGTTTTGTTTCCAACTGTCAAGGAAAATAGATTGCAAAGGAAACGCGTAGCTCTCGTCGTCGATAAACTGTATATTGATAACCAGTTGTTTAGAGACACAAAGACTACTCAATGGCTATTTTCAAAATTACAAAGTTCTCATAGAGGAGGCAAATAAGGAAACACTAGCCCGGTTATGGATTGTAATAATACAACAAAAAAATATAGCTTTTCTATCTATCTTCAAATATAACTAATTGGAACACTAAAGCACTAATTCAACATGGTGGAGATAAAAACTCAGTAAACAGAAGGCACAGTATGGATGGATGGATGGATGGATGGTGTGGTGTGTGTTTTTTGGTGTTTGGGAAAGTGTGGCGTTGAGTGAGAAAGGAAATGGTTGCATTTCCCAGAACCAATGTATTGCTGTGAGCAGGGGTTGTGAGAGAGCTTTCAATGTTGTTCAGATGAGGGACATACATTTTATAATGAATTATACATCATATTTATTTATTGTCCTATCATGGTTGAACAGCGTTTTAAAATAAATTATACATATAATGTATTTATCGTCCTATCATGGGGATCCTGGTGGGCTGCCCGCACCCAGGCAGTGGCAGTGCTGGCAACACTAGCTGCAGTAACCCATGGGGAGGGGGTCACACTCGGATATTCAGAGAGGGGGCATATTATTGTGGCACAAAATCAAAGGTCTGACTGCACGGAGATGCTTGGGAATATGGTCAATACGGGGGACCATGTTGTGGGTGTTTCATGTGAAGGGGGTATATCTGATCTCCATCATCTGGGACATGACAACGGTAAATCAAATCTCCCCATTTCTGCCCATTTTTTTGGCACAGTTTTACAGGCCTTCTCATACAGCTGCAACTGTATATGCATTCATAAATCAAGACCTTTCTTGAGTTGGGCTCTGGGATGGTGCAAATGTTGAGAATTTGAGTCTATGGTTGTTGTGGGGGAAAGGGGTTGAGTGTGTATTAGTGTGTGGGTGGGTGTGTATCCCACAACTGTTGTGAGGGAGTAAAAGATGTTAGGGACAATATAGGATGATTCAAAATAATTGTTTGCTAATATAATAATTGCTTGCGATAATGTAATTTTGGTAATGGCGAGACTGGTGAGAGGTAAAAATCCTTAGCATAAATTGCCAACATTACTACAAATATCAATAGCTAATTATGGAAAATAAGAAACAGGATTTTTAAAATGTATATACAGTTGAAGAGGATGTTTACAAACACCTTATCCAAATACATTTAAACTCAGTTTTTCACAATTCCTGACATTTAATCCTAGTAATAATTCCCTGTCTTAGGTCAGTTAGGATCACCACTTTATTTTAAGAATGTGAAATGTCAGAATAATAGTAGAGAGATTGATTTATTTCAGCTTTTCTTTCTTTCATCACATTCCCAGTGGGTCAGAAGTTTACATACACTCAATTAGTATTTGGTAGCATTGCCTTTAAATTGTTGAACTTGGGTCAAACAATTCGGGTAGCCTTTCACAAGCTTCCCACAATAAGTTGGGTGAATTTTGGCCCATTCCTCCTGACAGAGCTGGTGTAACTGAGTCAGGTTTGTAGGCCTCCTTGCTCGCACATGCTTTTTTAGTTCTGCCCACACATTTTCTATAGGATTGAGGTCGGGGCTTTGTGATGGCCACTCCAATACCTTGACTTTGTTGTCCTTAAGCCATTTTGCCACAACTTTGGAAGTATGCTTGGGATCATTGTCCATTTGGAAGACCCATTTGCGACCAAGCTTTAACTTCCTGACTGATGTCTTGAGATGTTGCTTCAATATATCCATATAATTTTCCATCCTCATGATGCCATCTATTTTGTGAAGTGCACCAGTCCCTCTTGCAGCAAAGCACCCCCACAACATGATGCTGCCACCCCCGTGCTTCACGGTTGGGATGGTGTTCTTCAACTTGCAAGCGTCCCCCTTTTTCCTCCAAACATAACGATGGTCATTATGGCCAAACAGTTCTATTTTTGTTTCATCAGCAGATGACATTTCTCCAAAAAGTACGATCTTTGTCCCCATGTGCAGTTGCAAACCTTAGTCTGGCTTTTTGATGGCGGTTTTGGAGCAGTGGCTTCTTCCTTGCCGAGCAGCCTTTCAGGTTATGTCGATATAGGACTCATTTTACTGTGGATATAGATACTTTTGTACCTGTTTCCTCCAGCATCTTCATAAGGTCCTTTGCTGTTGTTCTGGGATTGATTTGCACTTTTCGCAAAAGTACGTTCATCTCTAGGAGACAGAACACGTCTCCTTCCTGAGCAGTATGACGGCTGCGTGGTCACATGGTGTTTATACTTGCGTACTATTGTTTGTACAGATGAATGTGGTACCTTCAGGCGTTTGGAAATTGCTCCCAAGGATGAACCAGACTTGTGTATTTTTATTTTCTGAGGTTTTGGCTGATTTCTTCTGATTTTCCCATGATGTCAAGCAAAGAGGCACTGTGTTTAAAGGTAGGCCTTGAAATACATCCACAGGTACACCTCCAATTGACTCAAATGATGTCAATTAGCCTTTTAGAAGCTTCTAAAGCCATTACATCATTTTCTGGAATTTTCAAGCTGTTTAAAGGCACAGTCATCTTAATGCATGCAAACTTCTGACCCACTGGAATTGTGATATAGTGAATTATAAGTGAAATAATCTGTCTGTAAAAAATTGTTGGAAAAGTGAATTGTGTCATGCACCAAGTGTTCAATGGGTGGCACTGTGTGCTCTTTTCGAAGGATGGGTCCCGGGTCTCTCCGGGGCTATAGGGTCGGGGGTGTCGGGCATTGGGATGCCAACTCAACTCGGGATGAGGAGGGCTTTTAGCGGGTGGAATAATGGGGACGAATTGGAGGTTTACTTAGTAGCAATGCAAATATCATTGTACAGCTATATAGACACTTACTTTTTAATGGTATGTTTACAAACATATATTTTGATAAATAGAATTGAAACTTGTCTCATTATGGTAAGTGGTGAAATAAGTATAGCCAGCTATAATTGTAATGGCTTAGCAGAAAATAAGAAAAGATTATCAGTATTTACCTGGCTGACAGAGAAGGCATATAATATCTATTGTTTACAGGAAACTCATTCAACAATTTTAGATGAAGTTTTGTGGAAAAAGGACTGGGGGGGCAAAATATATTTCTCCCATGGGCAAAGAAATTCAAAAGGGGTGATGATATTAATTAACAGTAATTTTGATCCAAATGTGTAAATTGTCCAAACAGATCATCAAGGTAGATGGATTATTTTAAATATGTTATTGGACAATAAACAGATTTGGCTTATTAACCTATACGGTCCAAATTATGATCCAAGCTTCTTTGAAAATATATATAAGAATTTATCAATTCTACAAGCAACACTAGACTATTATTATGGTGGGGGATTTTAGTACGGTTTTAAATACCTCTACGGACCGGAAAGGAAATCACACTATCACCCTCAGGCACTTAAGGAGATCATGAATGTCATGGATATATTGGAATTAGTGGATATATGGAGGCTTAAATACCCTGACCTAGTGAGATATACATGGCGGAGGCTTAATCAAGCTAGTCATCTTGATTACTTTCTTATGTCATTCTCTCTGGCACCAAAAGTTAAAATACTGTTGATAGTGGACAGAATGTGGTAGGATCATCACTTAATTGGCATATATATTACTCTTACAGAATTTCCACGTGGGCGAGGATATTGGAAATTTAATCAAAGCCTAATGGATGATAGTTATAAACAAGTTAAGACAGAATAATTTATAACTGACTTTTTCCGACGTAACATAGATCCCCTTAGTGTATGGGCCACTTTTAAGTGTGCCTTTAGAGGCCATGCAATTCAGTACTCATCTATAAAACAAAAGCAATTTAGATCAAAAGAGTCCATATTAACAAAGAAAATTGAAGGACTAACAGTACAGTTAGATAGCAATAAAAACGGTACCATAGATGTACAGAATAAGTTAGAGGAAAAACAAAAAGAAATGGAGGAACTTATTCAAGAAAGATCCAGTGTAATATATTATAAAAATAAAGCGAACTGGATGGAATATGGGGAAAAATGCACCAAATTATTTTTCAATCTTCAACATAGAAATGCTACCAAAAATAATGTATTGAAACTTGTTACACATGATGGAGTCACGCATGATTCCCCGAATGATATTTTGAAAGAGGAAGTAAAGTACTTTAAGAATATGTTTTCGTTTGCCTCCTCCATCTCCACTAACCGAATCTAATTGTATGGATTCTCTTCCTATTAATAATGTAAAATTAACATCTGTACAGAAAGACTCATGTGAAGGCCAAATTACAGAAGAGGAACTTCTTGATGCAATTAAAGCCTTTAAGGCTGGGAAAACTCCAGGGCTGGATGGCATAGCAGTGGAAGTATACCAAACTTTTGATGTACTCAGAGCCCCATTATTATCATGTTTTAACCACTCCTATATAAATGGTAGATTATCAGACACGCAACAAGAAGGTCTGATTTTATTATTACTGAAACAGGATCCAAGTGGTACATTTAAAGATCAAGTCCATTTAAACAAATTGGAGGCCTCTTACACTTCAGTGTTGTGGTGCAAAAATTCTAGCTAAATGCTTGGCTCATAGAATTAAAAAGGTGTTGTTAGATATTATTCATCCTAATCAGACAGATTTTTTACATGGACGATACATTGGAGATAATATAAGACAAGTACTGGAAACAATAGAATACTATGAAATATCAGGGACACCAGGCCTGGTTTTCATAGCTGATTTTGAAAAGGCTTTTGATAAAGTACGACTGGAGTTTATATATAAATGCCTAGAATATTTAAATTTTGGAGAATCTCTGATAAAATGGGTTCAAGTTATGTATAGTCACCCTAGGTGTAAAATAGTAAATAATGGCTACATCTCAGAAAGTTTTAAACTGTCAAGAGGAGTAAAACAAGGTTGTTCACTATTGGCATATCTATTTATTATTGCCATCGAAATGTTAGCTGTTAAAATTAGATCCAACCATCATATTAAGGGATTAGAAATCCGTGGCTTAAAAACTAAGGTGTCATTGTACGCTGATGATTCATGTTTTCTTTTAAAACCACAATTAGAATCCCTCCACAGCCTCATAGAGGATCTAGATACTTTTGCTAACCTCTCTGGATTAAAACCAAATTATGATAAGTGTAGTATATTACGTATTGGATCACAAAAAATGACACTTTTACATTACTGTGTAGTTTGCCAATAAAATTTGACGGGGATGTGGACATACTCTGTATACAAATCCCGAAAGAGAGAAATGATCTTACGCCAATACATTTTTATAGAAAGTTAGCAAAAATAGATCTTGCTACCATGGAAAGGAAAATACCTGTCTATTTGTGGAAAAATCTCCCTGATCTTTAGTCATATCACAGTTTACCTATTTGCTTATGGTTTTGCTTAAACCTAGTGACCTGCTTTTTAAATTATATGAACAAAAAATATTCAATTTTATTTGGAATGGCAAGCCAGACAAAATTAAAAGGGCTTAATTATATAATGAATATGAATTCAGAGGGCAGAAATGATTAAATATTAAAACATTAGACCTCTCACTAAAGGCATCAGTCATACAAAAGTTATACTTAAATCCGAAATGGATCTCTAGTAAATTGGTAGGAATGTCTCACCCCATGTTCAAGAATGGCCTTTTTCCCTTTATTCAGATTACAACTGCTCACTTTCGGTTGTTTGAAAACGAAATAATCTCCAAAATATCATTAATTTTTTTAACAAGCTTTAGAAAGTTGGTTGCAATTTCAGTTTAATCCACCTGAAAAGACAGAACAAATAATACAACAAATATTGTGGTTAAACTGAAATATACTAATTGATCAAAAAATATTTTTTTTGATAACATCATAAAAAAAGGTATAATTTTTGTAAATTATATCATAAATAGGACTGGTGGAGTTATGTCACACATGCAACTAACACAGACATATGGAAATTACTGCTCTACCCAAAAGTACAATTGCAACATTACCACAAAAATGGAAGAGGCAAGTAGAAGGGGGAAAAAGGAAGGAACTTGTCTGTCGGCCCTGCATTAAAGACCATAAATGGTTGAAGAAAATTGTGATAAATAAAAACATATACCAATTTCATTTCAGGACCAAAAAATTGACAGCTGTGCCATATAAATTGCTAAATAGTTGGGAAGAGATTTTCGATGTACCCATTCCATGACACATGGTTTATGAATTGACACGCAAAACAACGCCCGATTCAAAACTTCAAATTTTTCAATTTAAATTATTATACTAAATTCTTGCAACCAATAGAATGTAATATATATGGGGATACAATCTTCCCAGATCTGCAGATTTTGGAGGCAGAGTCATTAGATCATTTATTTTGGTACTGTTGTACATGTAGCTTATTTTTGGTCACAGATCCAGGAATGGCTGAAGAATTGCAACATTTACCTAGAACTAACGCTGCAGATAGCAATACTGGGTGATTTGAAAAGTCATAATCAATCAATAATTTTATAATTATTTTAGCAAACATTTGTATCTTTAATTTACAATCTGTAGAAGCTATGAGAATAGAAAGGTTCAGTACTTTTGTGAAGCATCACAGCAGTTGAAAAATATGTCAAATAGAAATCCAAAATGGATGGTGTTAAGAGATAGGTGGGAGGGGTTGAATGGGGCTGAAGGGTGGGACTAATAACAAGATAACCAATGTAAAACATACGGGGTCTGTAAAATGTATATAGGTTCAGCAGTTTTGTGAAATGGCACAGTTACAAATAGAAATCAAACTGGATGGACATCAGAAATAGAGGAAGGACTAAAAACAAACAAAATATAACTATTGTAAAATAGATTGTCTGTAAAATGTGTATAATATATATAAACTGAAGGTAGAAGCCTAAGTGGTATTGTTTATTAGTTTACTCCAATTGGGGAAGGGGTGGTATGGTTTGCGTGGAATAATAAAGGTGTCACGTTCTGACCATAGTTCCTTTTTTATGTCTTTATTTTGGTTTGGTCAGGGCGTGAGTTGGGGTGGGCATTCTGTTGTTTTTCTATGTTTTCCATTTCTGTGTTTGGCCTGGTATGGTTCTCAATCAGAGGCAGCTGTCGATCGTTGTCTCTGATTGAGAATCATACTTAGGTAGCCTGTTTTCCCCATTTTGGTTGTGGGTGATTGTTTTCTGTTTTGTGCGTATTCCTTACAGAACTGTTTCGTTTTCGCTCTTTATTATTTTTGTCATTTTAGTGTTCAGTTTATTTTGTTTATTAAAATGAACACTTTCCACGCTGCACCTTGGTCCTCTTCTCATTCACCAGACGAAAGCCGTTACAAAAGGTATATTCTAAAAACAGTATATATGCGTATTAGAAGTCGACCGATTATGATTTTTCAACGCCGATACCGATTATTGGAGGACCAAAAAAGCCGATACCGATTAATCGGACGATTTAAAAAATATATATTTGTAATAATGACAATTACAACAGTACTGAATGAACACTTATTTTAACTTAATATAATACATCAATAAAATCAATTTAGCCTCAAATAAATAATGAAACATGTTTAAATAATGCAAAAACTGCCTCCTGGGTGGCGCAGTGGTCTAGAGCACTGCATCGCAGTGCTAGCTGCGCCACCAGAGTCTCTGGGTTCGCGCCCAGGCTCTGTCGCAGCCGGCCGCGACCGGGAGGTCCGTGGGGAGCGACGCACAATTGGCCTAGCGTCGTCCGGGTTAGGGAGGGTTTGGCCGGTAGGGATATCATTGTCTCATCGCGCTCCAGCGACTCCTGTGGCGGGCCGGGCGCAGTGCGCGCTAACCGAGGGGGGCGGGTGCACGGTGTTTCCTCCGACACATTGGTGCGGCTGGCTTCCGGGTTGGAGGTTATTTTGCAGGGCTCTGGCAGTGCTCCTCCTTGCACAAAGGCGGAGGTAGCGGTCCTGCTGCTGGGTTGTTGCCCTCCTACGGCCTCCTCCACGTCTCCTGATGTACTGGCCTGTCTCCTGGTAGCGCCTCCATGCTCTGGGCACTACGCTGACAGACACAGCAAACCTTCTTGCCACAGCTCGCATTGATGTGCCATCCTGGATGAGCTGCACTACCTGAGCCACTTGTGTGGGTTGTAGACTCCGTCTCATGCTACCACTAGAGTGAAAGCACCGCCAGCATTCAAAAGTGACCAAAACATCAGCCAGGAAGCATAGGAACTGAGAAGTGGTCTGTGGTCACCACCTGCAGAACCACTCCTTTATTGGGGGTGTCTTGCTAATTGCCTATAATTTCCACCTTTTGTCTATTCCATTTGCACAACAGCATGTGAAATTTATTGTCAATCAGTGTTGCTTCCTAAGTGGACAGTTTGATTTCACAGAAGTATGATTGACTTGGAGTTACATTGTGTTGTTTAAGTGTTCCCTTTATTTTTTTGAGCAGTGTATATGGATATGTATATGGATGTATGTATGTATGTATGTATATGGGTATATATATATATTTACCCCAAAAATATGGGGGATTGGAATTGATGCAGACAATTACATTGATGGAAGCAACAATCTTTCCTCAATATTTAAGCTGATCCACCCCTAAAATAATAAAATAAAAAAAGACAAAGGTTAGGTGAATTTACATAGCAGGTTAGGTGAATTGAGTTAAGTTTAGAAGAAGGGTTAGAGTTTGCAAAAATGCTACAGTTGTCCCCGACATGACCAGAACATGCACATTTTGGATTGCTAGACTATAGCGGATTACGCACACCCATCCTTTCCGACAAACCTCCCTAAGGTTGTTTCTGTCTCAAGTAACTAGACCATTTGTAGGTATCATACTTCTTGGAGGTGCTCAGAAATATGTAAAGTAGATTTTGTATTGCTCTATAGCTAGGCTGTGCTAACATGGCCATGATGTAAGTCTCTCACTCTTCCTCTCTCTTACAGGTGGGCCCAAAGTCCCAGGAGAAAGTATATGGGCTATATTAAACAAACCCATACAGTTTTCTGGATCCAGTATACCTTTGAAACTAATCAAAACAGTGGAATGGCGTCACAAAAGTGGAAACTCACAGACATTCTGTCTTCTCCATAAAATGGATGGGAACATCACCAACATATCCCCTGCATGCAATGGCACTGCACGCTTCCTTTCCCACAATAAAACCTTTGTTCTATACTCAGTGAGGGCAGAGGATGAAGGTGTCTATGAAGAAAGAGTGATTTATAAGAATAACACTATGATCACAGTAAATATATCACTGTCAATCATTTGTAAGTACAGCATATTACCCTAACCCATTTTTATCTGTCTGTCTTTCTACACAGTAATGCCAACTGTGCTTCAGATTCAGTGGAAATCCATACATAGATATATGGAAATCGCTAATAGATAAATCCAAGATTGTATTCATGGAGAGCACATGTCCATATAATGGAAGTCACAAAAGTTTACCAGAATAAAAAAAGTCAGACACATTACCTATTGGATTCAAATTCAGAGATTCACAACTGATGAATGTTTTGGTCTCTTTAGCTCCTCCCTCCACCCTGCACATCAGCGTAAACTTCTCCCACACGCTGCTAACAATGACCTGTGAGGTCAAGGGGTCAAACCTCTCCTATTGGTGGCTGAAGGATGACCAGCCCTTCCTCACGGATTCCAGATGGTTATTGGGTGAGAGAAACCAAACCTTACAGGTGAACAACCTGACCAAGGCTGACTGTGGGAAATACACCTGCTTGGTGGCCAACAAGGCAGGCCAGTCACGGGGCCACTTCCAACTCACAGGTGAGAGCAACATAAAACTATCCCCTAAACTTAACCTTTGCCTATGTCCATCATAGGAACATACGGGCAGTGTTCCAAGCTGACCACGTTGCAGTCGCCTGCCAGATCTTACAATGCCCAGATAGGTGTTACACATGTCAGCCAACCACATTATATGACATAGCAATCTGATGCCTGACTGCGAAGTCGATGGCGGTGCACGCAGCCATTGGTTGATACGTGCAACCCAACTGCAATATAGTCGGTCTGGAACGTAACCTAAACCTAACCCTAAACTGAAACCAAACCTCTGTCCAGCAAAGGAACAAAATGACACATAATAATAATTCATATTGCCATTACTAATTGTGGATGATCAGTATCCAAATGCCAGTTTGTTCTAACATGATCTGTTCTATTTGTATTTGTGGGCAGATAACCAATCCTCTGTGTGTAATGATGGAATTGTCCGAGCCACACTGCCGATAGGCCAGAGAGAAGTTCTAATCATGGTAATATTGGGCATCTGCATATTTGGCCTGCTCATCATCATTGCCTGCATCAGGAGATATCACCAGGGTAAATAGTGTCATTACCGCAGTAATTAAAAGTCTGTTTAGTAATGGCTGTTATGGTGGTTTCATGAAATTAAAAACAATATTTCTGTTTTTTGGCAAGGTAGAAATACAGAAGCATCTGGCAGGTATGGTTTTAGCCCCTTTCTCAAGATCGTTTGGTAACACTTTACTAAAGCCTGCACGTATAATGCTTTTATAATATGTAATATGAGCCATTATGATGTCATACAAATAGGCTTATAATGTGATGTCTATGTATCTGTCTCAAATGGCTGTTTATTAATCAGGGTCATGCATTTTATGACAAGTTCTACAATCTATTATACCTGAAAAGTGTTATCCATTGTTTTTATACTTCTATACACACATCTATGGATAAAAGACCATCCTTTCTGTTATTTCATTTTCCTGTCATATTGTATTTGGACAGGACTTTGCAACAAGGAGCAGCATCCTGTCAGAAACAGGAGAGGTACAAACAGCATAACTTAAAGAAAGCATCTGTTTTAGGAATGATCAAATATCATCACTATATTATACTACTATTGTAATAATGCTGAAATAAAAAATGCATAATTAATGAAGGGCCTAATGTTAGATTAAAACCGATAAATTGTTTTTAGGAAGGAGAAGAGACACCCCCGTGTCCAAAAATCATGTGTATGATGAGATTGGAGATGAACAGGTAAAAAAATACAATGACATTAACAAAGGGTTATTATTTGGTCACTCAATGAAGCAGTGTGTACCATTGTTAAAATGCCTTAGCTCAGTGCATTCTTGCGTATGTGTGTCACCTCTAGGAGCAGCTTGAACAAGAGGTGGTGATCCCATTGCCATACGTCTACACAGACTTCCTTCCAAACAGAAAACAAGCAGATCCCCTAAAGGACTTTGGGTACTCCACCATCGGGCCAGCTAGCCTAAGCGGAGTCACAGTGATCGAGGCAAGCGAACAAGGTCTTGAATGTAGGTTCAGCGTAGCATACTAGGAGACAGCGTAGGAGACAGCGTAGCATACTAAAAATATCTAATAAAATTGTATTTGTCACAAGCGCCAAATACAATAGGTGTAGACTTTACCATGGGATGCTTAGTTACGAGCCCTTTCCCAACAATGCAGAGTTAAAAAGTAAGACAAATCTCCTAAAAAAAGTAAATAGTAACAAAATAAAGACTATATACAAGGACAACCGGTACCGAGTCAATGTGCAAGGGTATGAGGTAGAGGTATTTTAGTTAATATGTACATGTAGGTAGAGGTAAAAGTGACTAGGCAATCAGGATAGATAATACACAGAGTAGTAGCAGCGTATGTGAAGACTGTGAAAGAGTGTCTGTTCAAGAAGCCTTTTGGTCCCAGACTTGGTGCTCCGGTACTGCTTGCCATGTTCCCAGTCTATGATTTGGGTGGCTGGAGTTTGACAATTTTTAGGGCCTCCTTCTGACACCGCCTGGTATAGAGGTCCTGGGTGGCAGGGAGCTTGGCCCCAGTGATGTACTGGGCAATATGCATTACTCTCTGTACAGGTTTGGGGAGTAACGGATTACAAATAAAACTATAATCCGTTACCAGCAAATATATTGTAATCAGATTACAGATCATTTTTAAGAACTAGAGGATTACTTTCAAATTCAGAAAGAATGTTTGCGCAATAAAATCATTGACACTTCTGTTTTCTCAATGACATTCAAATCAGCACTGAAAAAGGGTGTAAGTTTAAGTTTGTTCCACCTGAGCGAGTCTGACCACAAGTCAGGGACCACTATGATGACACACCAAATGTGTTTGAGATAAAAGATATAGGATATCACTTATTATTGAAATCTACATAGTGCATGATGTGAATCACACTGCTGCTCTCTCATTTAGCAATTTGCGCCTTACGGATTGTGGTTGTTGTGAATGGCTGTTCACAAATCTAAATGTGTATTTCAAACCAATAATGGTTGAATTCAAGAAGTTTAAGCTGCCTATCAATCATTGTTTTTGAAACCAGTGGACAGCCAGTGGAAAAAGTGCTCTTGCAACAGCTGCATAGTGCGGATCACAGCCTATGGAATAAAAGTGAGGCTTTTATTGCTAAATCTAATTCATGCTGATAAAATAAATAAATCCATAGGCCTATTTTTTTTTTTTTAACTAGGCAAGTCAGTTAAGAACAAATTCTTATTTACAATGACGGCCTAGGAACAGTGGGTTTAACTGCCTTGTTCAGGGGCAGAACGACAGATTTTTACTTTGTCAGCTCGGGGATTCGATCTAGCAACCTTTCGGTTACTGGCCCAACGCTCTAACCACTAGGCTACCTGCCACCCCTAATGGACACATGCTCAAACTCACACACTTTTGATTGCCCCTTTAAGTCTATCTGTAGTTGCTACATCCATTTTTGGATTATAAATTATATATCCATTGATTCTTGAAGAATATAACTTATACATGGAAAAGGCAGTGTGGAGTGCAATAGAGATTGCGTCATCTGTGGATCTGTTGGGGCGGTATGCGAATTGGAGTGGCTCCAGGGTGTCTGGGATGATGGTGTTGATGTGAGCTATGACCAGCTTTTCAAAGTATTTCATGGCTACAGATGTGAGTGCTACGAGGCGATAGTCGTTTAGACAGGTTACCTTGGCATTCTTGGGCACCAGGACTATGATGATCTGCTATGTAGGTATTACAGACTGGGTCAGGGAGAGGTTGAAAATGTCAGTGAAGACACTTGCCAGCTGGTCAGCGCATGCTTTGAGTACGCGTCCTGGTAATCCGTCTGGCCCTGCAGCCTTGTGAATATGAACCTGTTTTAAAGGTCTGACTCACATCGGCTAAGAAGAGCAGTCGTCCAGAACAGTTGGCGCTCTCATGCATGGTTCAGTGTTGCTAGCCCCAAAGCGAGTATAGAAGGCATTTAGCTTGTCTGGTAGGCTTGTGTCACTGGGCAGCTCACGGCTGGGTTTGCAAGCCCTGCCACATCCGACGACAGTCAGCCGGTGTAGTAGGATTCAATCTTTGTCCTGTATTGACGCTTTGCCTGCTTGATGGTTCGTCGGAGGGCGTAGCGGGGTATTTTATGAGCGTCTGGATTAGTGTCCCGCTCCTTGAAAGTGGCAGCGCAGGCCTTTAGCTCAGTGAGGATGTTACCTATAATCCATGTCTTTGGGTTGGGATATGTACGTATGGTCACTGTGGGGACGACGTCATCGATGCTCTTATTAATGAAGCCAGTGACTGATGTGGTAAACTCCTCAATGCCATCGGATGAATCCAGGAACATATTCCAGTCTGTGCTTGCGGATCAGTCCTGTAGCTTAGAATTCATCGGACCACTTCCATATTGCACACTACTTTGTTAGTATTTTTGCTTTTAATCAGGAGTCAGATTTGCCAGACAGTGATGTGAAGTATTTGCCACCTTTCTGATTTTCTCTATTTTTGCATATTTTAGACACTGAATGTTATCAGCTCTTCAACCAAAACCTAATATTAGATAAAGGGAACCGGAGTGAACAAGTAACACAACATATTCATACTTTTTTCAATGTATTTAACAAACAAAGTTAAGCAATACCAAATGTCACTGTGTGAAAAAGTACAATGAACAAAAATAAACGCAACATGTAAAGTGTTGGTCCCATGTTTCATGAGCTGAAAGAAAATTTCCCAGAAATGTTCCAATACGCACAAAAAGCTTATTTCTCTAACATTTTGTGCCAAATTTGTTTATATCCCTGTTCGTGAGCATTTCTCCTTTGCCAAGATAATACATCCAAGAAGCTGATTAAACAGCATGATCATTACACAGGTGCACCTTGTGTTGGGGACAAAAGGTCACTCTAAAATCTGCAGTTTTGTCATACAATGCCACAGATGTCTCAAGTTGAGGGAGCGTGCAATTGGCATGCTGACTGCAGGAATGTCCACCAGAGCTGTTGCCAGAGAATTTAATGTTAATTTCTCTACCATAAGCTGCCTCCAATGCCATTTTAGAGAATTTGGCAGTATTATCCCACCGGCCTCGCAACAACAGACCATGTGTATGGCGTTGTGTGAGCGTGCAGTTTGCTGATGTCAACGTTGTGAACAGAGTGCTCCATGGTGACGGTGGGGTTATGGTATGGGCAGGCATAAGCTCCGGACAACGAACACAATTGCATTTTATTGATGGCAATTTGAATGCACAAAAATACAGAGACGAGATCCTGATGCCCATTGTGAGGCCCTTCTTTTTAAGGTATCTGTGACCAACAGATGCATATCTGTTTTCCCAGTCATGTGAAATCCAGAATAGGGACAAATAAATGTATTTCAATTGACTGATTCTCATATGAACTGTAATTCAGTAAAATCTTTCAAATTGTTGTATTTATATATTTTTTCAGTATAATTGCCCTTTTACGCTCAATAACTGGTTGTGCCACCTTTAGCTGCAATGACTGCAACAAAACACTTCATGTAGTTGTGGATGAGTCATATCCCTGTGGAGACATTTTGGGAACTGGCTTTAACTCGGCGGCATTTGTGGTCTTTCAGGTCCTGGGTTTAGGCCTGAACTGTGACTAGGCCATTCCAGAACTTTACATTTGTTGCCTTTCAGCCATTCGTGTGTGTTTTGGATCTTTGTCTTGCTGAATGACCTAGCTGTGCTTCAGCTCACAGAAAGATGACCTGACATTCTCCTTTAGAATGATCTAAAACAGAGAATTATTCATGGTTCCTTCAATGATGGCAAGTGGTTCAAGTCTTGAGGCAGCAAAGCATCCCCAAACCATTACACTACCACCAATATGCTTGACTGTTGGTTTGAGGTTCTTACTGTGGAATGCAGAGTTTGGTTTTCATCAGACCTAATATGACCCATGTCTTCCAAAAAGTTCCCCTTTTGACTCATCTGTCCATAGAACATTCTTCCAAGAGTCTTGATGATCATCCAGGTGCTTTTTGGCGAACTTGAGTCAACTTTTTGGATGAATTGGGTCCCGATATGTCTGGCGAAAACCAAACACTTCATTCCACAGTAAGAACCTCATACCAACGGTCAAGCATGGTGATCGCTGAGTTAAAGCAGTTCTACATGGAAGTGGGCCAAAATTCCTCCACAGGGATGTGAGAGACTAACAACTACAGGAAGTGTTTGGTTATAGTCATTGAGTGTAAGGGGGAAATAACTTTTTCACACAGGGGCATTGGGTGTTGTATAACTTTGTTAATTAAATTAAAGAATTATCAACATTGTGTTATGTTCCCTTTATCTAATATTAGGTTTTGATCTGAGAACATTCAGTGTCAGAAATATGCAAAAATAGAGAAAATCAGAAAGGGGGCAAATACTTATGGCACTGAGGTTGGAGATTACGCTATAGCAGCGGTAGGCAACCCTGTTCCTGGAGTGCCACGGGTATTACAGAACCAGGGTTGCCTGTGCTTTAGGGTTCTCCAATTTGGCCAGATTGCGGTCCAAAGCATTTTCAAATAGATGATGCCGTGCTGCAATAGAATGCTTATGGTTACATTAGGAATTGTTCAACAGAATCCAGAAATCACATTTTGATGTTGAAGAGACTTTGCTGACGTACAAAAGGTTTAATATAGGTTACTTTAATAGGTGTTCAAGGAATAATAGTTGCGTCAGAAGACAGTGTTATGACATACGACTCAGTGAAAGGGGCTGCGGGCGATGGCTAAGGGATCCCTCACTAAGCAGGTGCTCCAGTAAGGCAAGGCTGCATTGAACAACTGGGCTGTAACAATCAAGTCCATACATGTCATGATACAGTACTATTGACATAAATAAGATCGAGCACACATTGTACAAACTATCAGAGGAAACATACTTAAGATCTGGCGTCACCTCTTCACAAGAACCATAGGGAAGCTGTAATCTACATTCCTGTAAAGGGAGAACGTTTATATAGTCTTTTTTTTTTATCTGGGTGCATATTCAGTTTTTCTATTTTTGTAACTAAAGGAACAACTATAAAAAGGAAATTGTAATAAATAAACTTGAATACAGAGGATTTGGCAATTGTTCTTTGTGTCCCTGGTTTCACCCTTTCCTGAAGTGAGAGCCTAATTGAACTGCAGAGAACATAAAACCATCTGGGGTGACACTGTCCCTCACAATTATAAAAACAAACTCTCTCATATCACTAACAGACATTTGCAGGTAAGTCATAATTACTTACAACCAATGATTTATATATAATCTAGATGACTGACACGGGGAATTGTTTTGAAGCCACTGCGCCTCCATGGCACTCCCTCACCATTGTAAAAAATATTTTGGAAGCTAATGAAATGCATTTATTAATGTCTACATTCGTTTGACACGTTTTGTTCTATTCAGACACATGAATGCATACTTTTAAATTAAATTGTGAGAAACATCCTTGAAGTACAATTCTTTGAAAGTATTAATGTTACTGTTCCCACTACAACAAAAGGCCATGTAATTTTGTCCTTTAAATATTGTAGAATTCCATTCATTCCTATGGAGTACTGCTTTTCTGAGGAGTGCCAATATGGCTGACCGGTGGCTTCAAAACCTCTCATTGGCCAATCCATAGCATCAACAATCCAGGGTTTATATATATGGTTGATTACACCTCCACAGAGTTCCCAGCACAGCAGCTGACTCATCATGAGGCCCATAGGTTGTAACAAACTATTCACCTGTGAAAACAGTCCACCATCGCATACATACACAGTAGAGTCAAGACTTGAATTGGAATTATAAAAATACAGGTACAAAATCGATTACATTCAGGACACAGTACCAGCACAAAGGGGTATCGTCTATATTTATTTTGATAACTAATCATATAGGAAATTTATTGAGGCATCTTCTAGATGTGGACCCCAGGAAGAGTAGGTGCTGCTTTAGCAGTAGCTAATGGGAATCCTAATAAAATACTAAATACTAGTTAGAAAAGGCTGAGGGTGATACATAATGGCTGATTTTGAAGGGGTTTGTTTTCAACTTGATTCTAAAATGGTCAAATTAGTTAAAGAATACTTCACTGCATAATTTCATAAGATAGACATGAATACCTGTGTAATCGTTTACATTTACCTCATGATATGGAGGAAGGCTAAACACTCTTGAAAGGAGAGTTATGTGAAATGGGGGATAAATTAAAATCATCATGATATCATTTTGGTTTGGGTCATAAGGTGCAAATATTGTCTATTAAAAGAGGCATTGAAAGGTATCAGTACAGTGTACACCATTCCCACGTGGGGTTTAAGTCTTAGGAAACCCATCAGATATATAGGATTAGTTGTGCTGATATAATACATTTGTTACCTGAAAATCTATACACCATGAAAATGCAGTGCAACTGCAATGCTAACCTTCGTTTTCAATAGAATTGTCATTTAAAGACAACTTTCCCCTTTCTTTGGCAAATGTCTGAAAACCACTTGTTATAAGCATGTACATCTCTGCTCTTTTTGGGGAAGGCAATGTCTTAATTTCTGTGAAATAACAACACTGATGTCCATCAGTGGAATAACTATGTGTAGTTTACTGCTTGGATGATTTTAGTCAGCCTTGAATTTATTCTCTCAAAACTGGAAAGTCTTACATTTTTGTTTCAAAGCTTTGTTGAAGTTTCCTTTGAGTTCGAAAGTCATGTTTTAGGTCTGCTCGTTCACAGTCCTTTTGTCAGCTTTTAGGGATGAATTAACAAATACAGCGAAGAGAGTCAGCATTGCGCATATCCCTCTACAAGTCAGCCCAATCCTGGAGGGATTTATTCAATATATTTTCAATTTATTCTACTTTGTGGCATTATAATCTCTTAGCGAAGACTAAATACCTCCATTGACAATAAGAAGGTAGAGCCAATAGCCTCTAAAGTTCATGCTGTGCCGACAGCACACATCAGTCAGACATAGCCCAGAAATGGCAATGCAGTTGCTTTAAGAATACGAACTCAAAAAGTTGAAAACTACCTTTCTAGAAGTAGTGCACCTCATCTCAGTGCACATTTGTTTAACAGGTACAGCAGGCATATATGCATCACTTTGTGTATGAGATTTTTCACAACAGTCTTAATCCAGTTAACTAGGCCGCAGGAAAGACCGCTGAGGTTGGGAACACAAGATAAAGGAGAAATACAAAATCTAGTTCAACAGCATCATAATGCACACAACTCTTAAGTGAAGGAGAGGGCTCCAATGTAATAAGAGAAACTCGAAGAGAAAAAGACAAGGAGAGAAGTGTGATTTACTGCACAAACTAAGAAAAAGAGCATTGGTCAACTTGGAAACAAAAGAGTAATAATAATATAGTATGATGGTAACTTCATGGAGGACATATCGGTGGGGACTTGCAATGTGAGTTCGTCATACACTACTTGTATAAGCTTGACACAGCTTTCTCCATCTGATTAGCTTACACCCAGAGCATATGTCAAGAGTCCCCCACTACAGCTCACACACTGTAAACAGAAGAATGGACACAAGGATCTGCTATCTGGATATGGAATGGATGCTAGCCTGTTCTACCTTGGTTAGAACATGCAATAAAAACATTTTTTTTTTTTTTTAAACAATGCGTTAAAAGCTACGACCATTGTCTTGTTATTGAAATACGTTCAAAAGCAAAACCTTGATTATTCTGATTGCCTAAGAGTGGACCATTACTTGGCATAAGAAAATCTCAAAAGGCCAATAGGAAAAACAAAACGAGGGAAAACACATCGCCCTACTAAGAAAAAGTTACATCTTAAAAGAGTCTCCTACGTTAAGCTCAAAATTTGTGCAGCGTCTGTTAAAAAACTCTTAGGAAACTAGTAGCACACATTTGGATTAGTCTTGAAGATGCTACGCAGACTGCAATAAGATCAAGTATTGACACAAAATGCATTTTCATCATTCAAGTATATTCAAACGGATGTAAGAATTGTGTGAATGGTTGCGTGGTGGATGGGATGGTAGTCAGAAATAAGGAGCAGAGGTTGTGGTTGTGGTACGGTTAGGGTCGTGATGAGAGAGTTAAGGCCATGGAGAACCATCCATTCTGTTAGTAACTTTGCTTGTCATCACATTGAGCCCCACTGTAGAGGAATGAACACCAGGTAAACAGGCAGATAAAGACTGAAAATATGCTAACCAAAGGCCTCCCATCTAAACTTAAACGCAAGCTTAAGTTTAAATGCAAGAGCCTCAATGTGTTGAGTTCAAACTGACCACCGTAGTAGCAGTTGCTAAGCTGGCGTGAAGGCTAGGGATAGATCAGTATTGAATACATGACAATGGCATCTTAATGGTTGACAGTGGTTACAACGTGCATGGGCGGCATGTAGCCTAGCGGTTAAGAGCTTTGGGCCAGTAACCGTAAGGTTGCTGGTTCAAATCCCCAAGCTGACTAGGTGAAAAATGGATGGGCCCTTGAGCAAGGCACTTAATCCCAATTGCTCCTGTAAGTTGCTCTGGATAAGAGTGTATGCTAAATGGCTTAAAAGCTAATGGCCTGGAAGGTTAAGAGGTCTGTTGTATCTATAGACCACACTAAATAGGCAAATTAAAATTAAGGTACACAAGTAAGGTCTGTGTATCTTGGAACCCTTTCAGTCACGAGGACTATCTACTCAGGCTGTGTTAGTTTAAGTTCAAGCATGAAGGCGTGCGGGAAACCACAATATCTGACTCATCCTACGTCGAGGTATGCTAGGTGGAGTCTTTGCGAAACTGTGGTTGAAATGGGAAAATGTTATCGTAGGTTTCCTTTCTTTTTTTAAATGCAATTTTTGTTAGCAAAACTTGACCTTTAAAATGGCGTAATATCAGACAAAGGTTACACGTTAACACAACTACCTCTAACGGAGAAGGAAGCCATGCTCTCAGGGACTGGTCTTCCTCTTCCACAGGGTCCTCTAGGCAGGAGTGTCTGGGAAGAGGGGCGATGTGATCTCCTACTGCCAAGGGAAGGGTTCAGGAGAACACTGAGAAGTTGAGTTCACCCACTCTTTCCCCCTCAGACCAGAGCTCTAGCTAATTCACCACAGAGGAGGGATCCATCCACAAGTCACGTTCCATCTCCTTCCTTCCAGAACAGGATGAGGAGTCGGAGGTTAAAAGTTAAAACGCACACAACACGCAAGCGTCCATTTCGTTTTGCTGGAGGCAGGAGGGCGGCTGATCCACTTCATTGGTCAGCGCAGGAGATGAGCACAGGGGTCTTGGCCATGTCCTTCTTCTGGCTGTCACCAATCACATGCTGGCCTCTGAGATAGGAGGAAGAGAATAAGGTAAAGGTTAACAAATCAAGGTATGTACTTTTTGTTCTTGGCAAAGACTTGTGGTGTGGCATTTGTGTTGGGCCAATGGTTTGTGGTCTGGTTAGTGAAGACGTGTCAAACTCAATTCCTGGAGGCCCGTGTGTCTTCAGGCTTTGGCTCCTCCGTTGTACTTGATTGGTAAATTAAGGTAATTGATTAGTTCGGAACTCTGCACCTGATTATCTTGGTTATAATTGCACACAAATTGAAAGGTAATAATTCTATTTATTTAACCTTTATTTAACTAGGCAAATCAGTTAAGAACAAATTCTTATTTACAATGACGGCCTACCCCGGCCAAACCCTAACCCGGACGACGCTGGGCCAATTGTGCGCAGCCCTATAGGACTCCCAATCACGGCCGGTTGTGATACAGCCTGGAATCGAATCAGCGTCTGTAGTGATGCCTCTAGCACTGAGATGCTGCGCTACTTGGGAGCACTAATAAAACATGGCACATTCACATTCAAAGTGTACAAAGAAAATTTTAAACACAGGGGGTTTCAAAAAGTTTAAAAGCATAAGCTACCTTGAAGCAAAGGTGCATCCCATGTCATATATTTCTGTCTGCCTACCTGTGAATGTTCTCCATGGCTGCCACCTCTGCAAGGGCAGCCAGGCTAAAGAAGGCAGGCAGGTCTTCAGGTGCACTGCTCCTGTCTGCCTCCTCTTGCTTGGATGCGCTGTAACACCCTGTTTCATTGCATAAAGTATCTTGGGATAATGGCTTGTCATCCTGCTCCGGGGTCAGGTCCCTGGCTTTGTCCTCTGTGTTAAAATGGACCAAAGAAGATGCCATGAAGCTATTGCCGGTCATTCAAAATGGCCTCTCAAAATGGTATGGACAGAACAACCCTCGTTGCTACCTCGTTTCTGTCATTTGTAATGGTAAAAAAAAAACATTTGGCATTTTCCAGCTCACATATTTACTTAAATCCAATGTATTTAATAATGTGCAGAATAAACTATTAGGAAAGACCACTCACCTTCGGCTGGGGACACCCTGCCATCGGCCGAGCGCACCAGGTGTGTGATCTTGCTCTTCCTGGCCTTCCTTTTCTGGCTGCCCACTGGCACGCTAGGGCTAGTTCCCATGGCTTCTGGGTTCAGCGTGGCGGTGGTACAGGGGGCTGGGCTCGGCTTTGCCTTTGTGGCCTTGGCAGCCGAGTCTAACATGGGGGAGTCACTACGCATCGCTATGTCTGAGAAGAGAGGGGAAACATGGGGCACTTTTTTTTTAAAGAGCCATTCTTTTTCAAGAAGGATTTTAGAATTCTTCCACTCAAATTCTAACTTGAGATCTGGGCACCAAACATCAAAGTAAATCATGAATTGACTGAAAAAATGGTTTTGTCCGAAACCCTGTTCTGCTAGATGGCATGCATAGGATATTACTTTTTCATTTACGCTAACAACTAAAGAAAGAATGTTTTAAATGTGTCTAAAATCAAAGTGTCTAGATTTACTGTGTCAAGGGGTCTTTTTAAAATAATGGCTTTTGGTATCAGGTAAGCATATGGTAGCAGGGGTCATAATGCAATATAAGCGTATGGTACTTACATGGTCCATTTTTACATTGAGTAATGTATCCATTGTCTCCAACTATATGTAAATATCATGCCAAGAACATTCACAACTGGATTAAATAGTGCACACACATATTACATTACGCTCTAATTCACCTTTGTCCAAAGTATTGGGCTTCTCCTTTTTCTCCTTGTATTTGCTAACAATCTTGTGGAATAAAGTATTTTTCTGAGATGGAGATGGACCTGATATAACAAAAAAGAAACAAAAAGAGACCAGAGAATGACATGCAATGTTAAATGGTAACAAGGTATTTTTTTTGTCATGAGAGAGTGGTCAAGTTTCTGAAAGTGAGGAGCAACATGAGCGGTATGGGGTATGGATGGGAATGGGGAGTGACGGCTTCTGTTAAAACATATCGAAACTTTTGGTGAACATTCCGGTGACATTTTCTGCTCACCCTTGGCAGGTTTTGGAGGTTGTTCCTCCAGGGCGGTGTTAATGTCAGTTTTCTTCTTGGTGACGACAGTGCTCTTTTTGTCGAATGTCAGAGGGCTGTACTGCGGCAGGCTGTTGAACTTCTTCTCAAACTCCTCCTCTAGTTTCCCTAAACTGCAAAGTTGATACATGTTGTTGATTAGATACAGGTGGAACATGCCCACAGCCATTTTCCAGGCCTTCATCATGCGGAAACACAGTGTCATTTGTTTGTCCCTGTTGATTTTTATATTTCTATAGAAATGCCAACACAATAATAGCTTTTTTCCAAGTTCCCTCTTGGGTGTTTCAAGAGTGCTTTGATCAGATAAGTAAGCTCCACTGTTGCTATGTTTCTCAATTACTGAGTGGTGGCAACTTTTTTTTTTGTTTGTCTACTTTTCTTAAACCGAAGAGGAAACAAAAACCGAAGATTGGTTCATCAGCCTAAAAAGTGGCTCATTATCTAAGAAGGGCTTAAATTAAAAAATCACTTTTGGGAACCCCTAAAACTATTAATGCGCTGAACCAATCTTAATATTCTTAATGCTTATAGATGTGCCAAAATGAAAAATATCAAACAGTTATGGGGTGCCCATAACTTAACCTGGGCGGCTATTTGCTCTCTCTTCAGGGGTTCCTCACAGGAAGATGTTAACTTCGACACAGAGGACCCCATCACACCACAAAGAAAGTGGAGCTAGTGATGAAATAGACACATTATTATTTCAGTATTTGTCATCATCCAATAATTCACTAATAGAACAGACTTGCAGCGTAAATTCAATGAGCAACAAGCCCCGAGCGCACAAAGCCAATCTTCCGTCACTCACTTCAATAACAACAAACGTGAATCCTTGCATGACGAATGTGCCCCTTGAGAAATGGGATTATTGTCTGTTCACTATATTCTGCTCCCACTAGTGATCTTTCAGTGATAAAACCGAGGACTTTTGGGGTAAATTGGTCTTGGACAGACAACTCACCCTGGCGCGGTCTCGTCTTTAGATTTGGACTTCTTAAGCTTCTTGAAATTACTGGGTCCCATCTGTGAGAAAGCCCAGGTCTCGTCAGTCCAGCCTCCTTCATCAGATGCACTTCGAAAAGAACCTCTTTTGCCTAACACACACACACACACACACACACTTTAGAGTAGCCACCAGTAAAATTAAGTTAAAACCCTGGGTCTTGCTCGGAATGAGCGTAAATCAGCAGCATATTAAGATAGTAATTGTGGAGACAGGGTAGGGGGGGGTTACTAATGCGTACCTCTGTCCACGTTGGCCCTCAGTGAGGTCAGCATCCCTTCCGAAACCAGGGTCTTGTACAGCGCCCCCTTGCAGCTTCTCTCAGACTTTCTGGAGCCACACCCCTCTGCGTTGGCCTCCAGTTCCCTCTCCCCGACTTTGTGCTTGATGCGCGGGGGGCTGGGAGGGGAGGTGGGCTCCTCCGTGCTGCTGCTAATATTGGCCTCCTTAGCCTCTGTCTTGGGGCTTGCTGGATTCACCACCGTCTCCACTGTCAATGGAAGCTCTATGCATCCGTCGTCCTCTTTGTCCTTCACATTTCTCTCATCTTCCTTAGCCTTCAGGGGCCTCTTGGCTTTGGGCTTGGCCCTCTTTTTGGGTGAGCTGGACTCTACCAGAATGGTAACGGCGGCGGTGCGAGCCTTCTTCTTGGGTATATCCTCCTCGGCGTCGCCCCAGGCCCCTTTAGCCACGGCTTCGATAGTGTAGAAGAGGCTCTCCAACTCCGACTCGGATGACGGTCGCTTCTTGAGGGTCTTTTTGGGCGAGCCGGGACCAGGGCTCTTGTCTTTGTCCACCACTTTGGCCGGCTCTCTGGTGCTGGCGTCTTTTTTCTTTTTGATTATGGCCGCTTGGCCGCTGAGCAGCAGGAGACTAGCATCGGTCGGCATGGAGGAGGAAGACGGGGGAAAGGAGAGAGGAAGATCAGGGGTGTTGTCCCCAGCCTCCTCGACCACCGTCTCAGTTTTGATGTGTGGGGTGCAGGTATCGTCCTGTGTCTCCATCTTCCCTGCCTCGGAGGCCAAGCACATCTACACAAAAGAAAACAGTTCACATGCAATCTTTGGACAATAAAATCGACGAGTTGCGCGGAACATTAAACTACCAACGGGACATTAAAAACGAACATCTTATGCTTCACGGAGTCGTGGCTGAACGACAACAGCATACAGCTGGCTGGTTATATGATGTACCGGCAGGATAGAACAGTGGCGTCTGGTAAGACAAGGGGCGTCAGTCTATGTATTTTTGTATACAACAGCTGGTGCAGGATAACTAAGGAAGTCTCGAGCTATTGCTCGCCTGAGGTAGAGTATCTCATGATAAGCTGTAGACGACACTACCTACCGAGAGAGTTTATCTGTATTCTTTGTAGCTGTTTACATACCACCACAGTCAGAGGCTGGCACTAAGACAGATTTGAATGAGCTGTATTCCTCCATAAGCAAATAATAAAAACGCTCACCCAGAGGCAGTGCTCCTAGTAGCCAGGGACTTTAATGCAGGGAAACTTAAATCCGTTTTACCACATTTCTATCAGCATGTTAAATGTGCAACCAGAGGGAAAATAACAAGAGGCTTCTAAAAAGCTTCTACCCCCAAGCCATAAGACTCCTGAAAATCTAGTCAAATGGCTACCCAGACTATTTGCAGTGTCCCCCCCCCCCTCCCCTTTACACCACTACTACTACTCTGTTGTCATCTATGCATAGTCACTTTAATAACTCTACCTACATGTACATAATACCTCAAATAACCGGTGCCCTCGCACATTGACTCTGTATCAGTACCCCGCTGTATATAGTATTGCTATTGTTATTTTACTGCTGCTTTTTAATTACTTGTTACTTTTATTTCTTATTCTTATCCGTATTTTTTGAAACTGCATTGTTGGTTAGGGGCTCGTAAGTTAGCATTTCACTGTAAGGTCTACACCTGTTGTATTCGGCGCATGTGACTAATAAAATTTGATATGAAACTAACATTTCAGTAGTCACATCGATGTGAAAGTGCTGGAGCTAACTATGAATCATTTTCACTGTAGGGTATTTCAAGAGTTCAAAAATATCAAAATGGACTTAAATAGACCCTTAATGAGGGAGGGCCTGCAGTACCTCAGCAAGCTGGAAGAGAGCGGACTGGCCACACTGCTTTCCCTCTGGTGCAGTCGACTGGCTCGAATCAGAGGAGATCTGCTTTGATACACAACAAAGGAGAATTAGACAATACATCATAAAGACAATACAACAGCATTATAGAGTATGTAGTAGTGTGGAGTGGCAGACTTGAGACAGTGTAATGACTGTACCTCTCCCAGTTGAAAAAGAGGGGACTTGACATTGGCAGTGGGTACGTCAGGCTTTCCCAGCTGTGAGGTTCCAGACCACATCTGAGGAAAAAGGTGAATGAGAAAATGGATAAGATCCTGGGCTTATGCATGTTCATATTTGTAACTTGTGTATATTTGTACTAAACAGTATAGTATGGTTAATAGAGAGTAAATGCTATCATTTGTGCCCTCCCTTAAGGCATACCCGCACTGAGAAGAGCCAATAGTGGCAGTATTTTAATTTTGTTGTTGTGGATTTCAGTAAGCAGGAAGATATCCCACTCAGTTTAAAAACAAACTACTTAAGAGTGCATTACAATAGCATGTAAAATTATTAAAGTCCATACATATGCAGTATGCAAGTATGCTTAGCAGTTGGCAGATCGCCTATAAAAATGTTACAGGCCAATATCATTGAGCCAAATCATGTGTAGACAAGCCTTTTCCTGAGAATACCCACTTCAACCTGGTCCCCCCAACTCAAGGGCTTCCCTTTGCCAGCGGTGTCCATTAAACTGGGCTGACGCGTGCTGGAAGAGATCTGAAAAGGGACACAATTGAGGGTTGGCTGACCCAGTTAAACAGGAATGAGCCTCACTTCCTTGTGCCACCATTTTAGGGAATGGTATAATTTTATGTGATGTGTTGGGTACTGTAAGAGCAAACCAAACCATGTATATGCAAATAGATAATCCATCTAATGTAGGCTATTTTCGATACACGTGCACATATTGGCAAATCTATAAACTGTTGTGTCAGAGCGTATTTGCCGTGGAAGCCCTATGTAATAGTTACAAGTTAAAGAGAAAACCTTCCCATTTCAGGTGGTTTTACCTCAGCAAGTTGGAATAGGGAGGATTTATCAGGGTACTTAGTGACATCTGTGGCTCCAGATTGTGATGAGCTGGAGGAAATCTGTGGAGGTTCAATTCACACATTCAGCATAAACATTTGAATAATGTGATCTTCAAATTTGTATCTCACAGTGCTTTTCCAACAAATGTGAGAATGACTTAAGTGCCTCAGATATATTTCCACTAAAACTATGATTTCTAGATTAAAATTGTGCAACAACAACAAGAATAAACTCAGTTCGACGAGTTGAAGATAACACTAGACTGGGCCTTTTCATAAATTGTCTCAAAGACCCTTAGATAACCCTCTGAAGTCCTCCGGTGGTTAATTTTAGCACTACAGTCCATGATTTAGTGGATATGACATGGCATACCTCTCTGGCAGTAAGGGCATGCTCCCCAGCCAACAGTAGCATGCTTAGGCCACCCATCTTCGTGGGATCTGGGAAGGAACAAAATATATTTTTACAAATTTGACCTTCATTTAGTGGCAGCTATGCCAAGACATGACACGTATTTTATTAGCCTTTTTCCCAGAAATGGAAACTTGACGCACCTGCCATGGCGAAGTTAAGCTGTGGTGTGCTGTCAGTCTTGGGCACTTTCTTGGCAGTGGCACAACCCTTAGGGGAGTTGGAAGGGAAGGACCACACTTTATTGCGGGTGTTGCTGACAGTGTGGCAGGGGCTCTTGACTGGCTTGTTGGTGGCAGGGCACCACTTGTAGCCCGGGTTAGCCTTCATGAAGGCATCTTTGTACTGGAAAACGACAATGCCAGAAAGGTTATCAGCAAAAGCACACAGGAAATGCATACTATAGCAAAATGCAGCATATACTGAAAAACACAGTGGAGGCTCAGAGGAGGATGGGGAGGACCTTCCTACACAGTGAATTTGATAAAAAAATAGTGAAACATAGATTAAACTATAATAATAAAATATGCAATAATATTATATGCCACACATACATATATACACGTCACCAAATAATCAATTAAAAAAACACTGTTTTGCAATAAAGGTCTACATTAGCCTTAACAGCACCTTCTAGGGTAGCCGGAGGGGAGCAATTTTCCAACCTCATCTGGGTACATTGAATCCAATACAAAACCTAGGAGGCTCATGGTTCTCACCCCCTTCCATAGACTTACATTCCTCATGAAGCTGGTTGAGAGAATGCCAAGAGTGTGCAAAGCTGTCATCAAGGAAAAGGGTGACTACTTCGAAGAACACTTTTTTGGTTGCTACATGATTCCATGTGTTATTTCATAGTTTTGATGTCTTCACTATTATTCTACAATGTAGAAAATAGTAAAAATAAAGAAAAACCCTTGAATGAGTAGGTGTGTCCAAACTTTTGACTGGTCCTATATACACACTGACTGTACAGAACATTAGGAACACCTTACTAATATTGAGTTGCATCCCCTTTTGACCTCAGAACAGCCTCAATTTGTCAGGGCATGGACTCTACAAGGGGTCGAAAGCGTTCCACAGGGATGATGGTCCATGTTGAGGCAAATGCTTCCCAAAGTTGTGTCAAGTTGGCTGAATGTCCTTTGGGTGGAGGACCATTCTTGATACACAAGGGAAACTGTTGAGCATGAAAAACACAGCAGCGTTGCTGTTCTTGACACAAACCGGTGTGCCCGACACCTACTACCATACCCTGTTCAAAGGCACTTCAATCTTTTGTCTTGCCCATTCACCATGTCTAAATTGACTCAAGGCTTAAAAATCTTTCTTTAATCAGTCTCATCTGCTTCATCTACACTGATTGTAGTGGATTTAACAAGTGACATCAATAAGGGATAATATCTTTCACCTGGATTAACCTGGTCAGTCTATGTCATGGAAAGTAATGTTTTGTAGACTCAGTGTATAATGGTGTGTATCGACAGTATGGACAGTATATAATTAGAAAAGGTGTGTACAGCAGTAGTTATATAGGATGAGCCATGACTAGAATACAGTTTATACTGTACATAAAGTGGGTAAACAGTATGTAAACATTATTAAAGTGACCAGTGTTCAATGAGTATATACATTGGGAAGGGTAGATTACCGGGTGGTAGCCGGCTATTAACAGTAACTAAGGTTCAGGGCAGGGTACTGGGCGGAGGCTGGCTATTGATAACTGTTTAACAGTCTGATGTCCAGGAGATAAAAGCTGTTTTTCAGTCTCTTGGCCCCAGCTTTGATGCACCTGTACCGCCTCCGCCTTCTAGATGGTACCTGGATGAACAGGCCGTGGCTCGGGTGGCTGAGGTTCTTGATGATCTTCATGGCCATCCTGTGACACCGGGTGCTGTAGATGTCCTGGAGGGCAGGTAATGTGCCCCCGGTGATGTGTTGGGCTGACTACACCACCGTCTGGAGAGCCCTGCGGTTGCAGGCGGTGCAGTTGCCGTACAAAGCGGTGATACAACCAGACAGAAAGTTCATGAAGGTCTTAGGGGCCAAGCTGAATTTTTCAGCCTCCTGAGGTTGAAGACACGTTGTTGCACCTTCTTCACCACGCTGTCGGTGTGTAAGCTTTTTACCCTTACCACTGTGGCCCTGTCGATGTGGATGGGGGTGGGCTCTCTGCTGCCTCCTGTATTCCACGATCAGCTCCTTTGTTTTGTTGACGTTGAGGGAGAGGTTATTTTCCTGGCACCACTCAGCCAGGGCTCTCACCTCCTCCCTGTCTCATTGTTGGTAATCAGACCCATAACAGTCGTGTCAGCAAACTTGATGATTGAGTTGGAGAAGTGCATGGCCACACAGTCATAGGTGAACAGGGAGTACAAGAGGGGGCTGAGCAGGCACCCCTGTGGGGCCCCTGTGTTGAGGATCAGTGTGGCAGAGGAGTTGTTGCCTACTTTTACCACCTGGGGTCGGCCCGTCAGGAAGTCTAGACTTACACTGCTACTACTCGCTATTTTTTTTTATCTATGCATAGTCTTTACAAATTACCTTGACTAACCTGTAGCCTTGCACATTGACTCAGTACCTGTACCCCCTGTATATAACCTCATTGTATTGTGTTACTATTTATTTTCTTTTTTACTTTATTTAGTAAATATTTTCTTAACTCTATTTCTTGAACTGCATTGCTGGTTAAGGGCTCGTAAGTAAGCATTTCACCGTAAGGTCTACTACACCTGTTATATTCGGCGCATGTTACAAATATAATTTGATTTGAATTGCACAGGGCGGGGTTCAGACCCAGTGCCCCGAGCTTGGTGATGAGCTTGTAGTGCACTATGGTGTTAAAGGCTGAGCTGTAGTCGAGGAACAGCATTCTTACATAGGTCATTCTCTTATCCAGGTGGGATAGGGCAGTGTGCAGTGAAATGGCGGTTGCGTTGTCCGTGGATCTGTTGGGGCGGTATGCAAATTCAATCAAATTTATTTCAAATGTATCTATAAAGCCCTTCTTACATCAGCTGATGTCACAAAGTGCTGTACAGAAACTCAGCCTAAAACCCCAAACAGCAAGCAATGCAGGTGTAGTGTAGAAGCACGGTGGCTAGGAAAAACTCCCTAGAAAGGCCAGAACCTAGGAAGAAACCTAGAGAGGAACCAGGCTATGAGGGGTGGCCAGTCCTCTTCTGGCTGTGCCAGGTGGAGATTATAACAGAACATGGCCAAGATGTTCAAATGTTCATAGATGACCAGCAGGGTCAAATAATAATAAAAATTGTTGTGGGTCTAGGGTGTCAGGTAAGATGGAGGTGATTTTATGATCCTTAATTGGCCTTTCAAAGCACTTCATGATGACAGAAGTGAGTCCTAAAACTTTGTTTTAGAGAATTTGACGTTATCCTGAGGCCCATTGTCATGCTATTCATCTGCCGCCATCACCTCATGTTTCAGCATGATACTGCATGGCCCAATGTCGTAAGGATCTGTAAACAATTCCTGGAAGCTTAAAATGTTACGGTTCTTCCAAGGCCTGCATACTCACCAGACATATCACCCATTGTGCATGTTTGGGATAATCTGAATCCAGGTTCCGCCAACTTCGCACAGCAATTGAAGAGTGGGACAACATTCCACAGGCCACAATCAACAGCCTGATCAACTCTATGTGAAGGAGATGTGTCGCACTGCATGAGGCAAATGGTGGGCACACCAGATACTGGACTGGTTTTCTGATCCACGCCCCTACTTTATTTATTAAGGTATCTGACCAACAGATGCATATCTGTATTCCCAGTCATGTGAACTACATAGATTAGGGCCTAAGGAATTTATTACAATTGACTGATTTCCTGATAGGAACTGTAACTCAGTAAAACCGTTAATCGTTCTATTTTTGTTCAGTGTAGTTCAGTTACCTTCACTTTCTTGGGTACAGGAACAATGGTGGACATATTGAAGCAAATGGGGACAACAGACTGGGATAAGGAGACATTTTATATGTCCATAAACACTCCAGCCAGCTGGTCTGAACATGCTCTGAGGACACGGCTTGGGATGCCGGCAGCCATACGAGAGGGTTAACACACTTAAATGTCTTACTGACGGTGGCCACGGAGAATGAGAACGCACAGTCTGGCAGCTCTATGTTTTCCTCAAAGTGGGCGTAGAAGGTGTTTAGCTTGTCCAGGAGCGAGGCGTCGGTGTCCGCGACAAGGCTGGCTCTCCCTTTATAATCTGTGATTATCTGGAGTCCCTGCCACATATGTCTCTTGTCTGAGCTGTTGAATAGCAACTCAATTTTTAGCCCTGTACTGTCGTTTTGCCTCTTTGATTGCCTTACAGAGGTCATTGCTGGTCTGTACACGTCCATGTTCCCAGTCATATTGCCGTGATTAAATGTGGTGGTTCGGTAGTTGACTCAAAGAGAGAGAAAGACAATAGTTGAACAGTTTTGAATTTATCCCTTCCTTCAAAAAATGTTGAAGCAGCTGAGAGAGAGCTAGCTATATTTCATTGTATTTTTCTTCTTCATATTTTACCTTTCATTTACTGAGTTAATGCAGCTAATTTAGCCTAATGTTACTCAACAACCTGACTCACACAGAGAGAAATTATATTTATGTTAGCTAGTTGGCTTAGACTGTCCAACAGCTTTGGTTTTGTACATTTATTGCCACCGGGCCCACCGGTGTAACTACTAAATGTACACTCACTGTACTGTGTGATTGTGCACATGGATTGGATGTTTACGAACACGATAGTTAAACTTTGTTGACTATAACGTTATGGTGACAAAAATGTAGGCTGTGTAGCGGTTATGGTATGAAGGTTTGGCTTGGGGAAGTTTTTGTGACTGGTCACAGACAGTTGTTGTGTTGTGCACCGAAGTCCACAAGTGATGGGAAAAGGTAAGAGGAGAAGAGTGTATGATTCCTTTTCGCATCTATGTAATGAGCTAAGTGATGATGCTGTATGTGGCTGCTATGAAAGTGAACTGTGTGTGGAGGTGATCAGGGATGTATTCATTCTAACGATTCTGTTGGAAAATATGGAAGCAAATGGAATGAAACGTGGAGGGGCCTACCTGAATTTGTTTTAGTTCCAAAACGTAACTGGTTGGACTAACGATTACACCCCAGAACAGCCAAGAGTGTGAAAGGCGGTATTAAATGTGTCACTGTCTGTCACCTTAATTACTCCAATTTGTCTCTCGACCTGTGTACCTGTTATAAATGTTCCTTTGTAGGCTAGCTTGTAGCAACCTCATGATGGGTATAGGGCAAATTTGAGTATCATGTAGTAGCCTAAACCTATCGATGTTACATTGAGCTGGGTGAATGGAATATAAATGCAAGTCGTCCAATATGCTGTAATAGAAATAAGATCATGCTCATAAAAATAAAAAAAACGTCCTCCCTAATCTTAAAAAAGTCACCGACCGCCACTGCTGAAGAAGTGTTACATAACAGAACTTTCATATTTTGCTGGACTTCATTTGCATAGAGACAATCCAAAACAAGCTACGGTAGACTCATTCAGTAGTGTGCATACATTGTCGCTTTAGATAGTTTCATGGCCTATAAAGGTACTAGAAAGATAGATAATGCATGTCTTACATGTCTAGGTATGGCTACGACACTCCAGTTTCAAATGAGTTTGATTGTGATCCTGTGTTGTAACTCTTGATCAGCTTCAGGGTTCATTCTATCTGAATTCTAAATCAAATGATATTGTTGGCTTAAAGAAACAGTAAGGGGTGAACCCTAACATGCTGACCACACCGCTCGTGTCATGATTGCAGGGCCTCCCGAGTGGCGCAGTGGTCTAAGGCACTGCATCGCAGCGCTAGCTGTGCCACTAGAGATTCTGGGTTTGAGTCCAGGCTCTGTCGCAGCCGTCCGCGACCGGGAGGCCCATGGGGCGGCGCACAATTGGCCCAGCGTCGTCCGGGTTAGGGAGGGTATGGCCGGCAGGGATATCCTTGTCTCATCGCGCACTAGCGACTCCTGTGGCGGGCCGGGCGCAGTGCACGCTGACACGGTCGCCAGGTGTATGTGTTTCCTCCGACACATTGGTGCGGCTGGATTCCGGGTTGGATGGGAATTGTGTCAAGAAGCAGTGTGGCTTGGTTGGGTTGTGTTTCGGAGGACGCATGGCTCTCGACCTTCACCTCTCCCGAGTCCGTACGGGAGTTGCAGCAATGAGACAAGACTGTAACTACTACCAATTGGATACCACGAAATTGGGGAGAAAAAAAAGGTGAAAAATACAAAAATACAAACAAAAGAAATCTGGGTTGCCAACCGCCATATAAAGTCCAAATAAGAAGAAGCCTGAAGAAGGAAAGATTACTAGAAACAAACTCGGTTTACCCTTTTATCTGTGGATTAATTGTCAGAGTAGAGGACCTTGTGCATTTCATGTAAAATAACAACCAACTGTTTAAATCCCAGGACAAACTAGCTAGCAACAGCAAGCTAGCTAGCTAAATCGCCATAAATGTTTAATGCTTTTCGACTTGTCTCCAACATTAATATAGTTGTGTGTCCTGATCGCATCTGGTGTGGGTGGACAAAATCAACATATGCGCAATGGTGCGCGAGCGGTCTGGTCTGAAAATGTTCACTTTTGTCATCATGCATTGATGTCACTGGGAGACTAAGTGAACATTTTACTTAATTGGATGTTAGAATTCGCCCCTAAGAGAAGTTTGACAATTCCAGAACGGGATTTTGGTGATGCTCACCTCCTTGGCCATGTCGGTGTACTTCTGTTTCTCTTTGGGCTCCAGCACGGCCCACCAGTCAGCCAAGATCTTGGTGGCACCACGGTTGTCCAGTCGAGGGTGTTCCTGCCTCACCAGCGATCGGTGGCGCTTGCAGAAAAGCAGGAAGGCATTCATGGGCCGGCGGGCCCGCTGCTCTGAAGAGTCCTCTTCCCCCTCCATGGGCCCCCCGCATGGCACCTTCGGCCCCCGGGTCTCCCTGACCAACAATGGCTCCTGTGGACAGACGCATCAGTGATAGATGTTTTAATCTTCATCATCACTACCCCCACCACCACTATTATCATAACAATGGTTAGGCTCTATTTTATAGTGCGGATTCAGTTGATATCTCTTTGGAAATAATTCAGAAATGTGTTTTATACTGAACAAAAATATAAAAATACAAAAATAATTTTACTGAGCTACAGTTCATATAAGTAAATCAGTCAATTAGATTAAGGCATTAGGCCTTAATCTATGGATTTCACATGACTGGGCAGGGGTGCAGCCATAGCTGGGCATAGGCCCACCCACTGGGGAGCCAGGCCCAGCCAATCGGAATTAGTTTTTTCCCCTCAAAAGGGCATCATTACAGACAGAAATACTCCTCAGCATCCCCCCAACCCCCCCTCAGACGATCCCACAGGTGAACAAGCCGGATGTGGAGGTCCTGGGCTGGCATGGTTACATGTGGTCTGCGGTTGCAAGGCCGGTTAGGTGTACTGCCAAATACTCTAAAACCACATTGGAGGCAGCTTATGGTAGAGAAATTAACATTAAATTCTCTGGCAACAGCTCTGGTGGACATTTCTGCAGTCAGCATGCCAATTGCACGCTCCCTCAAATCTTGAGACATCTGTGGCATTGTGTTGTGTGGCATACTCCACATTTTAAAGTGCATTGTCCCCACCACAAGGTGCACTTGTGTAATAAGCATGCGGGTTAATCAGCTTCTTGATATGCCATACCTGTCACAGGGATGTAAACACATTTGTGCACACCATTTGAGAAAGAAAAACATTTGTGCATATGGAACATTTCTTGGAGGTTTTAGTTCAGCTCATGAAACATGGGACCAACACTTTACATGTTGCGTTTATATTTTTGTTCAGTTAATTTTTTTTATATCATAGAAAATGAAAGTGAATACTTCTACACTACATGCTTCGTTATCAAAATGATGTGTGTTTTAGAAATTCAAATGTTTCAATCATATTTTAGACATGGTATTTCTGCCCCCACAGCCAGCCAGGGAGAGATACTACATAGAGGGGGTAAAGTGCCCTTGGCTGGTGGTTCTATACTGGAGTGAGAGGTCACTGCATAATATACAGTGAACTAACAATAGACTGTCGTAAATGTATCATGGGGCAATAGGCAAGTGGGAATGCGGCAAGAGATGTCCAGAGTTATGTTCAGTAGGTCCGAAACAATCCATCTGAACTTGCCCAATAAGAAATGTTCTTTCATTTCAAAACGTACATACTGAACGTGACACCTGCAAAAGAGGACACTCACCTTCTCTAGTTCTTCTTCGTCCTCCTCTTCCTCCTCTGAAAAGTCCAGGGCCTTCTTGGAGAGTAGCGGGTGCCATTGTAGACACTTGCGCTTGGGCCGCTTGCAGCTCACCTCCACCGGCGGCTCCTTACCTCTTCCTCCACCTTTCATGGCGCTCCCAAGCCTGGAGAGGGAGAAAGAGAGTTCACTCAGAAACATCTAGACGCTGATCTTTTTTGCTTTTCCCCCAGCAGCACTATACAAATACATTGGATTGATTACTGACTGAATTCTTTAGTGTCTTGAGCAACTGCTGGTGGTAGGGATGGCGGTAGCGGAGAGTAAAGGTTAAAGGTCATGAAAAGTGATTAGAATACAAGACAGAAGCTAACCTCAAGTACTTCTACAGAAGCAGATGACTCACTGAAGTGTTGCATACATAGTAGCACTGAAAACTCAGTAGCACTATTTTTAAATGACAAGGTAATTACTAATAAAATATCGTTTCAGCAATAACCTAAGAATTACTAGTTGTTACACACAAACACACTAGTGATGCACACCCATAACCCACAGTCCCCGTGGTTATATACACGGGTTGGGCAGATTAAATAAAAGAGGAAAACAATATATTTAAACAAATTCTTGTGCAATTTATATTGATAGGCTAACATTGAGGTTTCTCTTTCATTATTTTTAGGCTGTCTGGCATTAGTGCGAAAGCTTTCTGTAAAGCCTAAACTTTACGCGCGCCAAATAGCCTAAACGGCGAAACGCTTTTGGGAACAGGAAAAATTACGATGTCAGAGTTTAATTCAATAAGAAAATAGCTGCAAAATGGAGAGTTGAAAATAAAGAGCCAGAAAAGTCATGTTTGGGAAAGATTTGGTGGTGGCAAAAGAGGATGATGGCAGTGCATATGTTATGTGTGATTGTGAGGTGCTATACAAATTCGACAGTCACCAGGCGATGACTTCAAATAAGCCTATGGCACATCAAGGGTACTGTAGCCTACTGTTCAGATGGGTTAAATAGAAACTGAAATCTGGACACTGACTGTAGGTCTATAACCTCTCACACAGTCTTAATATTAACTCCTGCAGAATTAAGCATTTCTTGCAGTAAAATTCAACACCAAAATGTACATTTTGACTAGAGGAGTGGAGATTTGAGTTTTCTTTCAGGATCTTGAGATAATGTGAATGCGCAGTTAGATACTGTCTGTAGAGGTGCTATCTTTACCAGCATCATAAAAGCTGATAGTAGCCTATTTCCACATCATCAATGCATGCAAGCCGAACTGATATCTTATCAGAATGTTGGGTCACAGCTTTCTATTTCTTTACAACCGGTCAAATGATGTCATTTGGAAAATGTATGAAAATGTATGCACTCTCTACTGCAAGTCACTCTGGATAAGAGTGTCTGCTAAATGACTAAAATGCTCTACCAACTTAGCCACACGGGACTTCTTCTAGAGCATCATATGACAGAAGAGAAGCTGCATGTATCTAATTATAGGAAATTGATAAACAAATATCCTACCAAAATGTCAGAAATAAGCAGAAACATACAGGACCGGTCGAAAGTTAGGACACACCTACTAATTGTTCTTTATTTTTCCATTGTAGAATAATAGTGAAGACATCAAAACTATGAAATAACACATATGGAATCATGTAGTAACCAACAACTTGAAATATATTTTATATTTGAGATTCTTCATAGTAGCCACCCTTTGCGATGAGCCATCCCATCTGGTTTGCGGTTAGTGGGACTATCAATTGTTTTTCAACAGGACAAAGACCTAAAACATACCTCCAGGCTGTGTAGGGGCTATTTGACCAAGAAGGAGAGCGATGGGGTGCTGCATCAGATTACCTGGCCTCCACAATCACCCAACCTCAACCCAATTGAGATGGTTTGGGATGAGTTGGACCACCGAGTGAAGGAAAAGCAGCCAGCAAGTGCTCAGAATATGTGGGAAGTCCTTCAAGACTGCTGGAAAAGCATTCCAGGTGACTACCTTATGAAGCTGGTTGAGAGAATGCCAAGAGTGTGCAAAGCTGTCATCAAGGCGAAGGGTGGCTACTTTGAAGAATCTAAAATATGTTGTTTTGTTAAACACTTTTTTGGTTACTACATGATTCCATGTGTTATTTCAGTTTATTTTCACTATTCTTCTACAATGTAGAAAATAGTCAAATAAAGACAAACCCTGAAATGAGTATGTGTCCAAACTTTTGACTGGTACTGTATCTAAATCAGGCAACAACAAAAAATCCTGTACCACCTGTCAAAATATTGTTCCCCCATCTCTGACTGTAGCCTACAGTGCATGGTCTATATTTGCAGGTTAGGGTCAAGTGCTGGACTCAGATTTTCACTTTATCACATATAGTCGGGTGGTTGCGAATGGGTTAATAGCAATTGCGGGCGGGTACCGGGTGAACAAACAGCTGACCGAACCACCACTAACGCACACACACACGCACTTCATTGCCAAGTGGCACTGTGAGAACTAAGACAGCAGTTTGTGCATCTGCTTGGTTGAGGGCAAACAATTACCTGAAACACCCATTTCAGACATCAATCCAATGACATCAAATATGAAAGAATGCTACCGTATGTAAACTCTCATGGGAATCTCATTTTGGTTCACATTCTGTAGCAAAAAAACTTCACCTAAGCATGAAAATGTATTCACTAGAAGGTGCTATATTTAACAATTCCTCCTGCAGGGCTGTAGTAGTAGATGGATCAAACTTCATAAGTAAAACAAGTAGCGTTTTTGAATGATTGGATTACATTCTCAGAGGTTGAAAACATGAATTATATAATACTACCTAATTAACCTGCAACAAAATAATTTTGGGGGGGGGGTTGATACTTTATCTTACTGTATCTTACTAAACTATTGCAGGTATTTGTAAGTCATAATCTTAAAAAAACAAGAGGAAATCAAAATGTTTATTAAATTGTTACATGTGCAGTGCCTTCAGAAAGTATTCCCACCCCTTGACTTTTTCCACATTTTGTTGTGTTACAGCCTGAACTTAAACATGAGCAAATAGATATTTTTTGTCACTGGCCTACACACAATAAATACCCCTAATGTCAAAGTGGAATTATGTTTTCAGATTTTGGGGGGAATGAATAAAAAATTTAAAGCCGAAATGTCAATAAATATTTAACCCCTTTGTTATGACAAGCCTAAATTAGTTCAGGAGTAAAAAGGTGCTTAACAAGTGAAATAATAGGTTGCATGGTCTCACTCTGTGTGCAATAATAGTGTTTAACATGATTTTTGAATGACTACCTCATTCATCTCTGTACCCCACACACAATTATCTGTAAGGTACCGGAGTCGAGCAGTGAATTTCAAACACAGATTCAACCACAAAGATCAGGGAAGTTTACCAATGCCTCACCAAGAAAGGCACATGGGTAAAAAAAAAAGCAAGCATACATTGAATATCCTTTTGAGCATGGTAAAGTTATCATTAATTACATTTTATATCAATACACCCATTCACTACAAAGATACAGGCGTCCTTCCTAACTCAGTTGCCGGAGAGGAAGGAAACCGCTCAGGGATTTCACCATGAGGCCAATGGTGACTAAAACAATTAGAGTTTAATGGCTGTGATGGGAGATAACTGAGGATGGATCAACAACATTGTAGTTACTCCACAATACTGACCTTAATGACAGAGTGAAAAGAAGGAAGCCTATACAGAATAAAACATATTCCAAAACATGCATCCTGTTTGCAATAAGGCAATAAAGCATCTGTGAAACTGCAACTGTAGTGTCAAGACATTACGTGGGCATTCCTGAGTAAGTTCAACAGCAGATAAACCATAGAAGATAATACTCTGAAACAGTATTTTGCCCATCCCCGGGCAGGCTTGGGTAGAACAGGCATTTGTCCTTGTGTTTGTTCCCTGTAAACAAAAAATTTAGAGGTTGCACTGCACCAAGAGCCCAGCGTCAAGCCTTCTTGTGAGCAAACTCATTTATAATGTCTTTAGAGTTTAATTTTCTAGCTAACTGGTTTTCAATTGAAAGGATGGCAAGGCTGTTCAACCTGTCTTGGCACATTGTAGATCTTAGATAGTTCTTTATAAGTTTCAGCTTACTGAAGGCATGTTCACCTCCAGCAACTGTTACAGGCATTGTACAGAAGATTCGCAGTGCAATGCACACCTCTCCAAAAATTCTCTGTAGCTGCATCTTGTGGATGGCATTTAGGAGCTCTACAGGAGGAAGACCATCTGAAAAAGTGGCACCATATAATGTCTTTAGATGTCACACTTCATTTTCAAATCCATCTGTGAGATATTTGGAGTACTTGTTTCTCAATTTGTGGCAAGATACAAATTTGGTTTTCAGTCATTTTCCTAAATAAGTATTGGTGAAAACTCCTCGCATGTAGCTGCAATCGTGTGGAACCGCATGTCCAAATGTCTGATTATACTATCCAGAGCCACATAAAACAGTATGTTACGAAATCCAGTGTCTGACATCTGTTCATTTGCTATGTCATCTTCAGTCTCATCAGGGAAACGTTTTATTTTTTTCTGGTGGTTCCTCTGTTCACTGTGAAACTGAGTAGTTACACCCATTTCATTTGCCACCATGGAGGCTTCTGCCAGAACAGTGTCCCATTGATTACGCAGAGCCTGTATTTCTTCCTGTAGTGCCTTAATGTGAGCTGCTTCAGTGTCCAGAGAAATATTTCCTGACTGAAGAATTAGGCTTCTATTCTCAATATGTTGCAAAACTTTTACCCAGAAAGTGAGCAGGAAGATTGCCTTGAAAGACGAAGTAGCTTTTCAGACCTTTTGCTTCGTTTGTCAGGCTGCAGGTAGCAAGAAGCATGTCTAGGGCCTTGATGATTGACAGTAAATGAGTTGCCACTAGTTGGACCACAGCAATACGCACACTCCATTGTGTGTCTGAAAGGCGGTTAAGACAGCAGCCAGTATTTTCCTTGAGAATGGCCCATCGCTCTGGGCTGGCACTGAACAGATTGTGAAGATGATTCACACAGCCAAAAAAAGTTGATACTTCTGGGCACGACTGAGCTGCATGTACACCCACAAGATTAAGAGTATGCGAGGCACAAGGTGAGTATGTGGCCAGTGGATTCTTTTGCAGTATGTGTGCTTGAACTCCCTTCACTTTCCCTGACATATTTGCACCATAATCATAGCAGATTGCCGTGGTCCAGGCTGTCAATGCCATGCCCTTCCAATGCACTCAAAATCATTTCAGAAATTTCACTGCCTGTCTTTCTAGCAAAGTCTTCAAATTCAAGAAAACGCTTAATTATTTCCCATTTACCTGTTCCCTGAACTTTATCTTTGTGTACATGTCTCACCAATAATACATTTTGCTCAGTATGGGAAATGTCTGGAGTTGCATCACATATAACCGAGTAATAGTTTGCATCTTCTCTTTCATAAAGTTTTGTTTTCAAAACCCTTTGACCACATATTCCTCTCGTTTTGTCTCTCAGGGCTGAGATAATGAGTCAGTCGTGCTCCTTTCTTTTTGTCCCTGACTTTGTGTAAGTGCTAAGGTAATAGCGTGTCATAATTTGACAACAGTTAAAGTAAGCCTAGGTAATGTCCATTATGCACATCAAGATTGAGTGATTTCCCCCGTAATGGCAGATTCCTAGATGCTAAGTACAGTATCACATTCAAAATAATTTCTAGAAGTCTCTGTTTTTATACATTTCTGACTAGATTTGTTTCTGCAGCTGACTGTCTATACCTCTAGCTGTTGTTATGGTATGCTGCAGATTTTTCAATTTCTAGTAACAGTTCATGCTCTGGTAGTTTGCCATACATTCTCCTCCATTTCACTGATTATATCTGATAGCCATCCTTAATATTCAGAGAACTGGGTGATGGTTTACTTTGCTCATGAGAAAAAAGAACACATGAAATGAAATATCCCTTTACACTCTTACTATAAATAAGGCAGTCTCTCTGCAACATCTCTTCCGTTTTCTGACTTACTGTTGTCAGGTTTTGGCCAGGACTGTTCAGGTTTTGTTCACTAGATGTCCCCCTTGCACCTTTTTTGTACCTTTTGTTTTTCTTGCCCTAATTATTGTTTGCACCTGTAAGTCATTCCCTTGTTAGTATTTAAACCCTGTGTGTTCCTTAGTTCCTTGCTCAGTGTTTGTATGTTAGCACCCAGCCCCAGCCCAAGCCTTGTTGTGATCTTATATTTTCTCTTGTTGGATTTTCCAGAGGTTCTCTGGTTTTGTTCTCGTGTATTTTTGGATTAGTCTTTTGAGGTTTGTTTTTTCCCTTGCTGTTTTTACCACTTTGTGGATTTTCTTTGTATTTTGGAAGATATCTATTTTTATTAAACCACCATCTCTAGTACTGCTGTGTCTGCCTCATCTTCTGGGTTCTGCCAATTATTAGTGACTGTTTCTCGCACCGGGTCCTGACAACTGTACTGTAAATAGTTGGGGAATGGCTTGCCTTCAGAGTCTGGGGGTATGGTTTTATACAGTTCTGTCTCCTCACCACACCTCTTGGCTAGTCTGCGAACAATAGCTTCTCTTTCATGGTCTTGTACTTTCTCTGGCCACAGTGCTGGATATTCTAAAACCTCATCTTCATCACTTTGAATTTGTCCACTCTTCCTTTCCCTTATTACTTGCTTGTTCAATCTCTTCTGTCACTCCTTCACTGGCACTGCTGCTACTCTAACTCCTCTTCCTCCTCTCCTCTGCATCTGAGTGTCTGACAGCTTTCTGCTGAGATTCCGCCTACCTGTGTCACACCCTGGCCTTAGTTATCTTTGTTTTCTTTATTATTTTAGTTAGGTCAGGGTGTGACATGGGGAATGTTTGTGTTTTGTCTCGTTCAGCGGGTGGTTATATGGAAAAGGGGGGTGTAGGGTTTAGTGGTATGGTGTTGTGTTGAGTGCACATGCTTTTCTAGTATGGCCTATGGCTTGAGGTGAATTTTCTAGGATATGCCCTCTACATGGTTGCGCTGAGTGGATCGTCTCACAGAGAAGATGTCTGTATGCCATTGTTTGTTCTGATTATTGCGAGCCATATTACTAGTGCGCCAATAGGCAATCCATGGGTTTTTTGTAGGTCATTGTCTAAGGCTGTGTCCTGTGTCTAGGTCTGTGTTCAATAGGCTCGCATGTTTCATTCTTGTTCGGTTTTATAATAAAGCTTCACGTCCGTACCCATATTTGTTGTTTTGCTATTCGTTGTACTCGGATATGTTAGGGTTGTCAATCCGCTCCTAAATATAAGAGAAGATATTATTTTTTACACGCTGCGCCTTGGTCCTCTCTCTCTCCCGTCTGCTGGACAATCGTGACAAATGACCCAACCATTCAGATCGAGTAGCCAAGGCGTGAAAGAGGTGAGGGAACCGAAGCTCGTTGTCGCGGATATTGGGAGAGGTGAGGTATGAGGAATGAAGTTTTTAGGATGAAGATCAGATCTTTGGATTGCCTGCAAGTGTGTGGAGTATGGTATTTCATGTTTTTCCATTGAGTGCAGCCTGCAGTGTTAGCTGGTTGGCCCGCCATGGCTGTGACGGTGCATTGAGAAGAAGGAGACTTGATACTGATCTGAAGTAGACACCAGTGGTTTGGCAATCTTTGGTTCAGTGTTCTCTCACGTACGCTTTCGTTCTCTTCTGTATATTTTCCCACCAGTCGGGGAATGATACATGAGACTGTTTAAGGATTTCTATTGCAGAGTTTGGAGGAGAGTGAAATCGAGGGAGCTAGCTGGTGGGTTGGTGCGTGAAGGCACGACATCCACCCGGACCAGAGCGTTGCTGCGATGGATGTGATGTTACCTGAGTCAGTTCTCCCATTGCTCGTCCTGAGTTGCCGTGCTAACCGCTGGGAATGACAGTTCCACGACCTGGTTTTCCTTGTCCCTCCCTACGTCTCGTCCTCTTGCGCCTTCCCGCTCCAGCCCGCGGCGACCCAGTACACCGTTGCTGGCACCACGCACCTGGCCTAATGGACGCGTCTCCAGAGCCTTGTACGCACTGTTTCTTCTCCCGCTCGCCCTGAGCTGCGTTGCCCTCACGCCCCCGTTACACATGTGCCAGCTACCACGCACTACGGCCTATATAGTCGCGCTTTATGAGCCAGCCCAAGTGTGTCCTGTTGCTTGTCCCGCAACTGCCTAGTAATGCGTGTCCCCAGCCCTGGTACCATGTTCCAGGCACCACGCATAGGCCTGAATGGTGCGTATCCAGGTTCCCAGTATGCCCTGTTCTTCCCCACACTAGCCTCAGGTGCGTGTCCCCAGCCCCGGTGACCACCAGTTCGGCACCACGCACCAGGCTATAGTGCGCCTTCAGACCGGCCAGAAGCTGCCCGCTCTACCCCAGTGACATCTGAGCATCGCTCTACCCCAGTGCCATCTGGAGTCGATCCGTCCTACCCATGCCATCTGAGTCATCCGTCTGCCCAGTTGCGTCTGAGTCATCCGTCTGCCCCAGTCCGGTCTGAGTCCATCCGTTCTACTCCAGTGCATCGTGAGCAATCCGCTCTACCAGTGTCCTCTGAGCATCGTTCTACCCAGTGCCGTCTGGAGTCATCCGTCTACCCAGTGCCTGTCTGAGTCATCGCTCTGCCAGTGCGCTCTGAGTCACCGTCCAGTTCTGCCCAGGCCTCGTACTGAAGTTATATCCGTCTGCCAGTGCCGTCTGAGTCATCCGTCTGCCCAGTGCGTCTGAGTTCCGTACTGCCCAGTGCCGTCTGAGTCATCCGTGCTGCCCAGTGCCGTCTGAGTCATCCGTCTGCCCAGTGCCGTCTGAGTCATCCGTCTGCCAACGGCGCTGAACTGCCCGTCTGCCTACGCGTCTGAACTGCACGTCTGCCAAGGGCCTGCAAAGACGTCTGTCTGCCATCAGCCTACTGAGTCGTCCCGCCAGACAGGAGCCGCTAGCCTTCCGCCAGACAGGATCCGCCAGAGCCTTCCGCCAGACCGGATCCGCCAGAGCCTCGCCAGACCGGATCCGCAACCAGACAGGACCTGCCAGAGCCGCCAACCAGACAGGATCTGCCAGAACCGCCAGTGAGCCATGAGCGTCCAGAACCGTCAGCCAGCCATGACCGTCCAGAGCCGTCAGCCAGCCATGAGCGCCAGAGCCGTCAGCCAGCCATGAGCGTCCAGAGCCGTCAGCCAGCCATGAGCGTCCAGAGCCGTCAGCCACCATGAGCGTCCGGAGCTGCCACTCAGTCCGGAGCTGCCATTCAGTCGGAGTTGCCATTAGTCCGGAGTTGCCCCTCTGTCCTGAGCTACCTCTCTGTCCTGAGCTACTCTCTGTCCTGAGTACCCCTCTCTTCCTGAGCTACCTCTCTGTCCTGAGCTACCTTGTCCCGGAGCTGTCCTTAGCTTAGAGCTGCCATTTATCCAGAACTGCCCCTCAGTCCGGAGCTGTCTCTCTGTCCGGAGCTGCCCTTCAGTCCGGAGTTGCCCCTCTATCCTGAGCTATCCCTCTGTCCTGAGCTACCTCTCTGTCCGAGCTACCTTGTCCCGGGGCTGCCCCTTAGTCCGGTGCTGCCCCTTAGTCGGTGCGGCCCTTAGTCCGGTGCGGCCCTTAGTCCGGTGCTGCCCCTTAGTCCGGTGCTGCCCTTTAGTCCGGTGCTGCCCTTAATCCAGTGGCGTTAAGTTGGAGGGTGGTCATTTGAGGAGGCTACGTAAGCGGGTAGTGACTATGGTGGGGTGGGGACCACGACCTGTGCCGGAGCCGCCGCCGTGGATGGACGCCCACCCAGACATCCCTAGACTTTATGATGCTGCGCCCGGAGTTCGCACTTAGGGGGGGGTTATGTCACACCCTGGCCTTAGTTATCTTTGTTTTCTTTATTATTTTAGTTAGGTCAGGGTGTGACATGGGGAATGTTTGTGTTTTGTCTCGTTTCGGGTGGTTATATGGAAAAGGGGGTGTAGGGTTTAGTGTATGGGTTGTGTTGAGTGAATGTTTCTAGGTATGTCTATGGTTGAGTGAATGTTTCTAGGTATGTCTATGGTTGCCTGAGTGGTTCTCAATCAGAGACAGATGTCTTTCATTTGTCTCTGATTGGGAGCCATATTTTAGGCAGCCATAGGCATCATGTTTGTTGGGTCATTGTCTAGGTCTGTGTCTGTGTCTAGGTCTGTGTCTGTGTCTAGGTCGCATGTTTTGCATTTTGTTTCGGTTATAGCTTCACGGTCGTCTATTTTGTTGTTTTGCTTCGTTCGTTCATCTCCTAAATAAAGAGAAGATGTATTTTTTACACGCTGCGCCTTGGTCCTCTCTCTCTCCCTTGGACAATCGTGACAACCTGGGGCTCTCTAGGCACTAGGAAGTGAGTAAACAAAGGGAATTTCAGGTTTAATGTTTGCTCCCAGAAAAGGTTACCATACTAAAAAAATCTATTACTGAAGGAAAAATAGATTTTATAGTGTGTGTAATTTATATAAAAGAGAATACGTATTTAAGTGTGTCTAAGTCATCATGTGTCTAACTTTACAATTTAAAAATGGTCTAGTTATGCTGCTGCTACAAAACAACTGCCTCATCTCGAAGGTCCGCTGTTTCAACTTCATGTAGTAGACACACGCTGGGATCTTTGTCTACAGCAGTAGTAGTAGCAGCAGCATCTACAGTATGGATAGGTAGGCTACATGTTAGCCATAGCTGGTAGTGGTAGCTCATCATCATGTTAATAATTACTGCTCTGACCGAGCCGAGTGAGTCCACGGGGGGCAGCTACCTGTAGCTTGCACGCTATCAAGCTAGCTATATTGGCTAGCTAGGCTACTCAGTTCGGCAGGCCATCTGCACTGACTTACCACTCGAATCGTTCTCGTTTTTTCCCCTGAAAGACAGCTGCATCTTTCCTTTTTTGGAAACCCTTTTTTTTTTGAGGGGGGCATAGTGGTCATCTCTCGTGAATGCTTAGGCTACATGCCGGAGCAACTGTCTGATCAGCTGTATTTTTTTTCTCCTTGTGGAGAATGGACCAAACATGTACTTTATGGGGGGGGGGGAGACAAACGGGATGGTTGGGTAGAGATGCCTGATCCGATTATGGTTATATGTATTAAATTTCATCACAGATTTTTTTGTCTATCATTTTTTTTWAAATTATAAATCATTTTCTAAACATTTAGGGGCCGCTACCAGGCTAGGGCCCCATGAATCTTTCATGTTTTCCCCCTTAACGACGCCCTTGGCTGTAATCATCCCTGCCAGAGGTGATTTTAACATGTCCAAATTCCAGCCATAAATGTGTATTCACAACGTTTGTTTTCAACAGAGAACTCATAGATTTTGGTTTTAGTTGAATCCACAGTTTAGCATGTAGCTCTACAAGTGTTTTCCTGTTTGATTGTTGGGATTGTTGTTTTAGTCCGACAATCGGGATGCAAGGGGCTTATGTTAATTTTTCAATGTTATATGTCGTTTCCGTCCTAAAGAGACAAAGGTCACTTCAGTGTTCAAGTGAAAGTTGAAACTAGGGATGCACGATATATCAGTGAACATATCGGAATCGGACCATATTAGCTAAAAATGCCAGCATTGGTATCGGCCGATGTCTAGTTTAACACTGATGTGAAAAACCGATGTCAAAGCTGACGTGCATACCTATATAAACGTAGGTATATAACGTAATGACGCCACGTAAAATTTTGCACTACACGTGCAACACAGCATTCCTAACCTAGAGCCCACAATGTCTGCTGTGTAGGTCGAGCAGTCAACAAGTTGAGCAGTCATTTGAAAGAGTAAGAACATTTCAGCGTGACAACTCAAAGGCGAAATCCATTAACGGCAGGATAATGGAATTCATTGCCCTTGACAATCAACCGTTCTCTGTCGTGGGTGATGTTGGCTTTCGCGACTGTTCGAACACCGGTACACACTAACGTTACCAAGTGCGCTATTGTTCAGATGTTGCCCTACCGGAGTTACACAGTAATAGCATAACTGCTATTAGCTCACAACATACTATGGAACGGGTCTTTGCGTGTCAAAAAAGATACACGTCAAATAACACTATTTCACAATAACACTATTTGACACGTTAAATAACACAGTTCTATTATAGAATGTTGTGTGTTCTGAATTTGCACGAGCAAGCCAAGCGCCACCACTACTATTAGTAACACTGTCAAAGCTCTACAAAAAAAGTCTGCAAACACCGGCCACAAATGATGTGTATACAATGCCGCGATGGTAATAAAGCATTATTTGTTTGACCGCAACTTCTGGGGTAGCTAGCTAGCTTTATCTTGGTACCTAGCTAGCACCAATACATCCAGCCTGAAAACAATGACAAGTATAAACTGCAGTCATTTTCCCTATTCTTAGCAATGATTTAGGAATCCTTGTAAGTATTAGCTAGGTAGCTACTTGTTATTCGCCTATTGAAATTGAACTTCAGTTCATGAAAATAAATAGCTAGCCAGCTACTTAACCCTGTTGCCTAAAGCTAACGTTAAACGCAGCCAGCTAGCTTCATCTGGCTAGTGAGGCTCGACCGGACCGAGTTGTGTTGTGAAGCTAGCCACAATAGTGGAATTTGTGGTTTGCTTTCAAAATAAAAGTACCTCTTTGAAAGTGATGCAGAAGGTTACAATTGGTGGAATCATGCCATATTTAGACTAGATAATGTTAAACAAGGTTGGAATGTGAAGTAAAATGGGGTATCAGTCTACTCGGTGACACACACAGATCACAAATGTTTAGAGTTTATGCAAATATTAGCATTGTAGCTCTTATCGCGGGACTGTGATGGTGGGAAATGACCTCCCCAGTCAGCCTATTGTGTGTCTTGACATTCATATTGCACTGTACAGCTTTACCTAAGGATTGGGGATCAATAAAATGTGGTATCAGTTTACTCAATACCCAAGATATTTTTTCCCAATGTCCTCCTCAGAGTTATCAGACTCGAAAACATCTACGTAGTATTGTTTTTCCTTGGGAATAGTGTTCAATAAACATAGGTTGCCAATAAATGTGGCTCAATTCAGTTGTTTCAGAGTCTCACAATAAGAGCTACGACGCTAATGTTCTCTGGGTGTCACTGAATAGACTGATAACCCATGCCATTGATCCACAATCCATAGGTAAGGCTGGACAGTGAAATAATTATGCCCCCAATGCAATTCTAAAGTATAATACATCCAGTGTGATTTCAACAGATCTTTGGAAAAGTAACTTCTTACGGCTGAAATCCCGTTAACGGGATCGATATGACAACAGCCAGTGAAAGTGCAGGGCACCAAATTCAAACAGAAATCTCATAATTAAAATTCCTCAAACATACAAGTATTATACACCATTTTAAAGATAAACTTGTTGTTAATCCCACCACAGTGTCCGATTTCATAAAGGCTTTACGACGAAAGCATACCATGCGATTATGTTAGGTCAGCACCTAGTCACAGAAAAACACAGCCATTTTTCCAGCCAAAGAGAGGAGTCACAAAAAGCAGAAATAGAGATAAAATAAATCACTAACCTTTGATGATCTTCATCAGATGACACTCATAGGACTTAATGTTACACAATACATGTATGTTTTGTTCGATAAAGTTCATATTTATATCCAAAAATCTTAGTTTACATTGGCGCGTTATGTTCAGTAATGTTTTGCTTCCAAAACCTCCGGTGATTTTGCAGAGAGCCAATTTACAGAAATACTCATAATAAACATTGATAAAAGATACAAGTGTTATGCATGGAATTATAGATANAACATTGATAAAAGATACAAGTGTTATGCATGGAATTATAGATAAACTTCTCCTTAATGCAACCACTGTGTCAGATTTCAAAAAAGCTTTACGGAAAAAGCACACCATGCAATAATCTGAGTACAGCGCTCAGAGACCAAAACAAGCCATACAGATACCCACCATGTTGTGGAGTCAGAAGTCAGAAATAGCATTATAAATATTCACTTACCTTTGATGATCTTCATTAGAATGCACTCCCAGGAATCCCAGTTCCACAATAAATGTTTGTTTTGTTCGATAAAGTCCATCATTTATGTCCAAATACCTCCTTTTTGTTTGCGCGTTTAGTTCACAAATCCAAATTCATGAGGCGCAGGCCAGACGAAAAGTCAAAAGGTTCCATTACAGTTCGTAGAAACATGTCAAAACCTTTAAGATGTATTTATCATAAATCTTCAATAATATTCCAACCGGACAATTCCTTTGTCTTTAGAAATGAAAAGGAACGCAGCTACCTCTCACGGGCGCACACCTGACTGAGCTCATAGCCTTCTGCCAGACCCCTTAGTCAAACAGCTCTTATTCTCTCCCCATTCACAGTAGAAGCCTGAAACAATGTTCTAAAGACTGTTGACATCTAGTGGAAGCCTTAGGAAGTGTGACCCCATAGACACTGTATATTGGATAGGCAAAGACTTGATAACCTACAAACCTCAGATTTCCCACTTCCTGGTTGGATTTTTCTCAGGTTTTTGCCATATGAGTTCTGTTATACTCACAGACATCATTCAAACAGTTTTAGAAACTTCAGTGTTTTCTATCCAAATCTAATAATAATATGCATATCTTAGCTTCTGGGCCTGAATATCAGGCAGTTTACTCTGGGCACCTTATTCATCCAAGCTACTCAATACTGCCCCCAGCCATAAGAAGTTAACAAAATTGTATTTTGCTGATTTTATGTAACAACATTCCAACCTCGTTTAGCATGATCTATTCAATTATGGCATAATTCTACTATTTGTATTAATTTGCATACTGTCAATGACAAACTTTTATTTTGAAGGCTAACCGCAAAGTCCACTATTGTGACTAATCCTTATTGTGGCTAGCTTCACATAGATGGGTCCGACCACCATTAATCAAATAAGAACGTCTTATAAATGAGGGTCATTTTAGATGATGACACCTAGCTATATAGCTAGCTAACTATAGCTACTGAAACAGATTATGTCATTCTGCTATGTTTTTGGGGAAGAACATTGTTTGCAACCATGAGCTAGCTTGCTTTTCTTTTAATGACCAGCACCGTAGGTGCGCGAGACAACTTTACCAGCATCATAGCAGACGTATCAATGAATCGTTGTGACATATGAAATACGAGTGATAGTGTAATCAATGTCTAATAACTACGTAGAAAAACTATGAACATGTTCAATTATGTGACGTGCAGTCATTTCAGGTCCTGATTGGTCAACAAGCTTATTTGACACGTCAAATAGTGTTATTTGACGCGCAAAGACCCAAATGGTGTTCCATAGTATGAGAAATCCTGGTTGAGAATGAAACGACTGAACGACGAAACAGCACAGTAAGTGAAAGAAATAGGTTTTGATTATGTTTTACTGGTAATGTGAACATGCGTGAATGCCAACAAAATAACTTTTTGGTCAGTGTGGTATGTGTGTAACCTTTATTTAACTAGGCAAGTCAGTTAAGAACAAATTCTTATTTACAATGACGGCCTACCCCGGACAATGCTGGGCCAATTGTGCGCTGCCCTAAGCGACACCCAATCATGGCCGGATGTGATACAGCCTGGATTCGAACCAGGGACTGTAGTGACATCTTGCACTGAGATGCAGTGCCTTAGACCGTTGCGTCCATGTGTGTGTGTTAACTATTTAACTGCACTAGAATGCTTAAAAGGCTGCTAAAATTAAAAATATCGGTTATCATTAAAAAAATAATAATAATTAACAAGGAAAATATTGGATATCGGTATCGGCCAAAAATGTCATATCGGTGCATCACTAGTTGAAACATTACCAGATTTTTTTCAAATGAACGATTACCATTTTGTTATTACATTTGAAACCCAACCCACGCTTAATCCACTAAAATATGACACATTCAATTTAAAAAAGGTCTTAACAGCCTGGTTAAGAGGAAAAGAGTCTATACATACCTTAAGAAATTAAAGGCTGCCATTGTGTTCTTACAAGAAACACAACTTACAGCAAGTAAACATTAGAAATTAAAGAGGAAATGGGTGGGACAACTTTTTGCATCCTCTCAATTTTGATGAATAGACATCCTTTTGTATCAGCAGGTTTGTTTTGGTGCAGGAGCATATATATAGCATATGGACCCAATTGAATATTTATGCTCCTAACTTCGATGACCATATGTTTATTCAGAATGTATTCCTTCAGATTGCTCAAGCACCACCAGGCTGGCTACTGGTTGGAGGAGATTTAAATGTTTGTTTAGATACAGTTCTTGATAGGTACTCTGATAACCCCTCTCCTCTTACCAAAGCCGCCAAGCTCACCCTGTCATTCATAAAGGATCTCAATTCACTAGACGTCTGGAGACACCCACACATGCATAGAAACTTTTTTGCAATCAAAAACTTTTTCATAAAGATACCGATTAGATTGCTTAGTAACCATTCTCCTCTGGTATTATCAATCTCCATCCCTACCAAGGTAAATGTAGCATATAGATGGAAACTAAATGCTTCTCTCCTGAAGCAACCTGCATTTTGTACATTCAAAGAGCAGATCAATATTTTTACTTTGACAAACAAACCCTCCGCTCCTGACAGTTTCGTTCTTTGAGATGCATTGAAAGCCTATCTGAGGGGATAAATCATTGCCTATACTAAAGGGTTGAAGAGAAAATAAGGGGCCGAACTAAAATGTCCTTGAATCTTAAAATGCTATAAATTTTTAAAATCTTTTTTCACACAGGCTCTTGGTAAATAAAAAACAAACATAATACCTGGAACACGTATAAAGCTGAGAGGGTCATTACTAAATCAAAACAGCGTTGCTACGAACTTGGAGAGAAAGCACACAAAGTATTGGCATAGTAACTGAAAGCAGAGGAAAGTAAGAGGACAATTAATGCCATGGAAACTCTTACTGAACTCTAATTATTTCAACCCTACTGAAATGAATGATACTTTTAGGAAATACTACGAGCACCTCTATACTTCCCAATCAAGCGATGATCTATCGGGGATTGACTCTTTTCTCTCCTCTCTCAACCTCCCATGCCTGTCAGAGGAGGACAGAGAACACCTGAGTGAACAGTTCTCAGTCCCTGAATTGTTGGAGGCCTTTAAATCTTTACCTTTTAATACATCTCCTGGGGAGGATGCCTTCCCCCCCAGAGTTCTATAAAGAATTTAAAGGACCTGTTGGTACCCTACCTTATGGAAGTACTTTAAAAAAGCTGGGGAGGACAACTGCTTTCCAGAGTCTCTCTCAAAAGCTGTGATTACAGTAATTCACAAGAAAGGGGAAAACCTGCTAAAGTGCGTCTCCTATAGACCACTCTCTCTCCTTAATACAGACTGTAAACTGGTCACCACGATGCTATCTTAAAGACTGGAGTCATTGCTCCCTCTGCTGGCCAACCCAGATCAGACCAGCTTCATAATTAATCTCAGAAGGTTCTTTGATATAATTCACCTTGCTAACAAAAACAAAATACCTAGTGTCGCCATCTCCCTCAACGCTGAAAAATCCTTTGATAGGGTTAAATGTCCATATCGGTTTCGCATTTTGGAAAAGTTCAGTTTAGGAACCATGTTTGTAAATTTGATAAAAATCACTCTGCAAAATGTCCTGAAGCTAGGATTGCTACCAACAGGATTACATCCTCCTCTCTATAGGGGGAACAGACAGGGGTGCCCTGTTAGCCCCCACCTCTTAGACCCTCGCCATCGAACCGTTGCCTGAAGCCATTAGAACACAAGTTCAACCCTGGTATCTCTTCCCTATGTTTTAGATGTGGCTCAGATGAAGGAACCTCCCTCCTTTCCACTTGGCAGTGTTCAACGCTACACAGTTTCTGGGAAGGGGTATCCGATATCATATCTTCAATTCATGGGGCTGCATTCCCTATAGACCCCGGAGGTCTGTCTACTGGGTAACTTTACTAATTCCAATCTTAGGCAAAATCAATGCTATAAAGCTAACAGAAATCTTACTAGCGATTGCCAAGAAAAGTATTGCCTTGAAATTGAAATCAGATCGCCACATTGCATTTAGCAGGGGGATAGCTGAAGTTAATAGTCGTATCCCACTGGAGAAAATGACTTACTGCTTTAGGAGACATTTTACAGAATTTGGCAACCCTTTATTGATTATATGGGGAATCTCCCCTTACACCATATTGATTGCATCTCTGTATAATCCTCATGTAATGTTTCACACTTAATGTATAATATGTAGCCTACTGCACGTGATCATATGATCCAATGTCTCATATTTTTTAATTCATTTTAATTTGTCTGTTGTCTTGTAAGGTTAATGTCACTTTGTTATATTGTTGTCTAATGTATATTTTTTGGTTTAGGAAAAAAAGTGAAAAAGTATATAAAAGAAACTGCATGATCAATTACACAGGCGCACTTTCTGCTGGGGACAACACAAGTCCACTCAAATGTGTAGTTGTCACACAATACAATGCCAAAGATGTCTCAAGTTGAGGTAGCGTGCAATTGTCATGCTGACTGCAGAAATGTCCAGATCACAACCGCAGACCATGTGTAACCACGGCAGCCCAGGACCTCAAAATCCGGCTTCTTCACCTGCAGGATCGTCTGAGACCAGCCACCTGGACAGCTGATGAAACTGTGGGTTTGCACAACTGAAGAATTTCTGCACAAACTGTCAGACAGTCTCAGGGAAGCTCATCTGCGTGCTCGTCATCCTAACCAGGATCTTGACCTGACTGCAGTTCGGCGTCGTAACTGACTTCAGTGGACAAATGCTCACCTTCGATGGCCACTGGCACGCTGGAGAAGTGTGCTCATCACAGATGAATCCCGGTTTCAACTGTACCGGGCAGATGGCAAACAGCATGTATGGCTTCGTGTGGGCGAGCGGCTTGCTGATGTCAACGTTGTGAACAGAGTGCGCAATGGTGGCGGTGGGGTTATGGTATGGGCAGGCATAAGCTACAGACAACGAACACAATTGCATTTTATCAATGGCAATTTAAATGCACAGAGATACTGTGACGAGATGCTGAGGCCCATTGTCGTGCCATTCATCCGCCACCATCACTTTATGTTTCAGCAAAATAATGCACGCCCCCTTGTCACAAGGATCTGTACATAATTCCTGGAAGCTGAAAATGTCCCAATTCTTCTGTGGCCTGCATACTCACTAGACATTGTGCATGTTTGGGATGCTCTGGATTGACGTATACAACAGCGTGTTCCAGTTCCCGCAACTTTGCACAGCCATTGAAAAAGAGTGGGTCAGCATTCCACAGGCCACAATCAACAGCCTGATCAACTCTGTGAAGGAAATGTTTTGCACTGCTTGACGCAAATTGTGGTCACACCAAATACTGTCTGGTTTTCTGATCCACTCCCCTACTTTTTTCCTAAGAAATAAAACACGTTCCTTCTTCAGAAGTTCCAGCTAGGCAGGCTAACATTAGTTAGCTAATTAATTGTCTAGCTATCATACAGTAGGCGTATATTAATAGTTAATATAAGTAGACATGCAATCATAATTGACTGTAGAGCATATAAAGCACCCACAAGCTAACGGTGAGTGAAAACACAATCATCGAGGGATGACGAATTTCCAGCCAAGGGCAGTCCATTTAAAAATCATTCCTTCCTCCCTCGCCCTGCAAGTGTATACTCGTCAGACGTCATGATACGTCATCAGAAGTGTCCACTTAATTTGAGGGCTGTGGGGAGAGGGTGTGTCTGTTAAGTGTTTGGAATGCAGCCAAAGTCTTCACTATATTCCTTAACCTGTCTAGGCCACGGGTGCCGCTAGCGGCACTCCTCCCACATTCCACTGAAAAGGCAGAGCGGCAAATTCAAAAAAAACATTTTTTTTTTATATTTAACTTTCACACATTAACAAGTCCAATACAGCATACGAAAGGCAGACATCTTGTGAATCTAGCCAACATGTCCGATTTTTAAAATGTTTTACAGGGAAGACAAAATATGTAAATCTATTACACCACTTTTCTACCTCCATCAGTGTTTTACTCCATCACCAGCTATCACTAATTCGACCAAATAAAGATATATATATAGCCACTAACCAAGAAACAACTTCATAAGATGACAGTCTGATAACATATTTATTGTATAGCATATGTTTTTTTTGAAAAATGTGCATATTTATGGTATAAATCATAAATTACATTTCAGCTACAATCAGAAATTGCACCGAAAGCAGCCATAACATTTACAGACACCAACGTCAAATAACTAATTACTCATCATAAAACATATTTGAGAAATACATACTGTGCAGCAATTAAAAGACAGGATTCTTGTGATTCCAGACAATATTTCAGATTTATTAAATGTTTTATAGCGAAAACAAAATGTAGCGCTAAATTAGCATAGCCACGCCAGCCAGAACCAGCTGGGCGCCACGACCAGTTCACATGCACGACCGATATATGAAATAGCATTATAAATTGGATCTTACTTTTGCTGAAATTTCATCAGAATGTTGATCAAGATGTCCTTAGTCCAGATGAGTCGTTCATTCCATTCAGAATGGTACCTTTCCCACTTCATTTAGCATGGGTACTAGTCGCGTGGCACGGATCTCTCCAAGTAAACAAAGTCACACGACGGAACACGGCAAAACTCCCGAAAAAATTCAAATAATCTGATTAAACTATATTGAAAAAACATACATTACGATGATATGGTCTCATTTATCAAATCAAATCCGAGCCGGAGATAGTTGACATCCGAAACGGCAGCAAAACAAAACACAATCTCTCTTCAAAGTCGCGCACTTCAGACTTCCGGAAATGGACGGTCACGTCAAAGAAATAGGTCTTATTTCACGTCAGAACAAGATAAACACAATTTCTCCTCTGACGTCCTCTTGACACCCAGAGGAAGGCGTATGAGGTGTGTTTCGGGTCATAGGTGGCATGACCATGTATAGGCAGAGCGTTGAAGCGAGCATAGACATCTTGCATTCTACTTCCTGCTCAGGGAAAGTGCTGCCAAATGACTTGTGTTCCACTCAGAGAAAAAATTCAAACGTTTTTAGAAACTAGAGGTTGTTTTCTATCCAATGGTACTAAAAATATGCATATTGTACTAGCAAGAATTGAGTACGAGGCCGTTTAAAAATCATACGATTTTCACCAAAAGTGAAAATATCACCCCTTGTCCCCAATTAAACAATGTAAACTATGCTTTGGTTCTATTATTGCTCACATAACTTCTATTTGGCACAGAATTGAAAAACAATTTAACTGTAATCAAAATGGCATGCCTTACGAACTGGAGGGTGGCTTTTTGCAACCCCCAATTGTCGATATCATGGCCAGTAATGGTTTGAGAAAATTCCAAAATTTGAAAGGTAAATTGCTTTCGGAAAGTATTCAGACCCCTTCACTTTTTCCACATTGTGTTATGTTACAGCCATTCCTTCGACCTCATGGCTTGGTTTTTGCTTTGATATGCACGGTCAACTGTGGGACATTATATAGACAGGTGTGTGACATTCCAAAGCATGTTCAATCGATTTAATTTATTCTAAAATTGATTTAATTGTTTTTTTTACCCCCCCTCAAATCTACACACAATACCACCATAATGATGAAGCAAATAGTTTTTTTTTTTTTTTGAAAATGTATTGAATATAAAACAGAAATATCACATTAACATAAGTATTCAGACCCTTCGCTCAGTACTTTGTTGAAGCACCTTTTGCAGCGATTACAGCCTAGATTCTTCTTGGGTATGACACTACAGGCTTCTCCTATTCTTCTCTGCAGATCCTCTCAAGCTCTGTCAGGTTGGATGGGGAGGGTCGCTGCACAGCTATTTACAGGTCTCTCCAGAGATGTTCAGGTTCAAGTCCGGGCTCTGGCTGGGCCACTCAAGGACATTCAGAGACTTGTTCCGAAGCCACTACTGCATTATCTTGCCCCAGTCTGAGGTCCTGAGCGCTCTGGAGCAGGTTACCATCAAGGATCTCTCTGTACTTTTCTCCATTCATCTTTCCCTCGATCCTGATTAGTCTCCCAGTCCCTGCCACTGAGAAACATCCCCACAGCATGATGCTGCCACCACCATGCTTCACAATATGGATGGTGCCAGGTTTCCTCCAGACATGACGCTTGACATTCAGGCCTAAGGTGTTCAATCTTGGTTTCATCAGACCAGAGAATCTTGAGTCCTTTAGGTGCCTTTTGCAAACTTCAAGCGGGCTGTCATGTTCCTTTTACTGAGGAGTGGCTTCCATCTGGCCACAAAGTCCTGATTGATGGTAAATGACTTAAATGTAATGTAAATGTAATGATGGAGTGCTGCAGAGATGGTTGTCCTTCTTGAAAGTTCTATCTTCAGAGGAACTCAGGTGCTACGTCAGAGTGACCATCGGGTTTTTGGTCATCTCCCTGACCAAGGCCCTTCTCCCCCGATTGCTCAGTTTGGCCAGGCGGCCAGCTCTAGGAAATGTCTTGGGGGTTCCAAACTTCTTCCATTTAAGAATGATGGAGGCCACTGTGTTCTCGGGGACCTTCAATGCTGCAGACATTTTTGGTACCCTTCCCCAGATCTGTGCCTCGACACAATCCTGTCTTGGAGCTCTATGGACAATTCCTTCGACCTCACGGTTTGGTTTTTGCTCTGATATGCACGGTCAACTGTGGGACCTTATATAGACAGGTGTGTGACTTTCCAAAGCATGTTCAATCAATTGAATTTACCACAGGTGGACTCCAATCAAGTTGTAGAAACATCAAGGATGATCAATGGAAACAGGATGCACCTGAGCTCAATTTCAGGTCTCATAGCAAAGGGTCTGAATAGTTTTTTTCTCTTTAATACATTTGCAAACATTTCTAAAAACATGTTTTCGCCTTGCAATTATGGGGTATTGTGTGTAGTACTTTCTCAATGCACTGTACATGCAACTCCTTTTTTTATACTGTATTTTCTCACCGCCCTTACATATTTTATTAATCACATGTTCTTGTGTTAAACAAAGCGATTTGAGTGGAAAAAAATTCACACAAAAAACAACAATACTAGTAATGAAAAAGAAAGCACTTCTAATAATCTAATTCACACCATAGTCTGAAATTGCAGGATAACCTTTCTTTCACATTGATTTCGACAAAAAATGTAATGGATTGGTGTTTCAGCAGACTCAATGAAGAGTTCGTTGTTCGCTGGGATATCCACCTGTGACATGCACACAGTTACAAGCCTGGCTTGAGTTAACAGCAGGTACAGGGTCAATATTCACCTCCCTAAAATGGATGAAGCCTGAGTTGGAATGTGAAGCTAACTAAAGCTGGCTAGCTTTAGAAAATCCTGCATAGATTTAGCTAGCGTCGTAGTATACCCCTCAGGTCTTTGATAGCACCTTGATTAATTTCTCGGACATCATGAACCGTGATGCGAGTGGTGTAACAAGGTGATAAAATAAACAAATAAATGACATTTGCCATTAACAAAAATTAGTAGCGCTAGTAAGTCAGACAGACAAAATTGTCTTAATGTGCAATATTATCCCCCATTATACTGTAATTGACATGTGTCGCTATTTGCAGGCGGAAATATGACATGTACCATCTTTAACTTTGTCAAGAAAAACTCAGAGGGG
>NC_036863.1:13143805-13158673 GCF_002910315.2 Salvelinus sp. IW2-2015 | reverse complement strand
GCTATGGGGAAGGCATGCATAGCGTGCATACACACCTGACACCGAGTCACAGTTTCTCCATTGGTGAAACAGCTAGCTAGTGTGCACATGTTATGCAACTAAGAATCACTCAAATAAAGTAATTAATTAATTTTGAAACGTATCCTAATCATTTTAATTAAAAGGGTATATCTCAGTCACTGATACAAATATCTACATAAAACCATAGAAATGGTTATTGTGCTTTTGCTCGATGCTATCAAATCAGGGATGGCAATCAATGATGTAATGTATGTATCATGAGAGCTAGGCTTGTTAATGTAAGGATATAATATCATGGGGCTTCATGGCATATCAATGAGTGGATACCATGGGTCATTAATAACAAAAACTGGTCAACAAAATACAATAATCCTTGACTTTGAAAATATGGGATGGATTGCAGGCATACTTACTTAGGTACAGACTATGGAAATGCTGTATCTGAAAGATGAAGATGAATCTGTCAGTCAGGCTTTTTCATGCGATGATGATGACCTATAAAATACAAGACACTTCTCTCAGTCAAGCGATTCATTTGCAATGCTTGGTTAATGCACCAAACAACCACAGAGGCTAGCGTTCTAGTTTTATTCTTCAGCAGGCATAGTAAACATGCTTATTAATCATCCCTGTGACAATAACTTAAAACGTGTGTATAGTCAAGTCTTCGATATGTGATAAAGCTTCAAACTATGGTGGGACATTATTTGTTGTTGATGAAGTAGTGTCGATCCTAAATTCGTGCAGCCTATCGGACATAAATGCACTTCCAGCAACGTTGACAACTATGGAGTAATTAACGTTCAGTACACAATAAAATACGCAATATCTGGTAGATATAGATCAGTAGAGATTATATACTACAGTATTGCAGCGTTTGTTTTCAGGTAAAACCGGTGCTGCCTGCAAACCCGATTAGGCTGTCACGGAATCAATAAAAGTGTACCCACGGTAAACATTCTATGAACATCAGTTTATACTAATTGATTAATCATATTTTGTTGATCGAGCCCAACGTTCTTTATATTAAGCTCAAATGTGCAAAATGTCGATCTAGGGTCTGACATGACAGACAAGCGAATGAGAGTCCATCTTGCTTTGGTGAAAATGAAAATATCACTCCTGTCAAACTCATATGCATTAATTGAAAAAGGTATTCCATGTACAAATCGTCACCTTCCATTACTTAAACTAGGGATTTTCCGTCCAGAAAATTGCGGCAAACCGTTTGATGTGCATGGTCTCCATTTCCTACCAGTTACTATGAATAAAAGTAGCTTGTTAGCTTGCTAGCTCTCAAACGCGAATTGCTCCAGTCCGTCCGCTGAACGTGTCATTATGCAAAACATGCAATGGGTCCAAAAGCCCACGAGCCACTAAGTGACAAGCATCCATGGAATTGTAAGCAAACTTCACTCAGTTGATGGTTTTCACGTATTCGAACACTGCCATCATTCGCTTAGTAACAATGTAGCCGTGCATTTCATGGGGGAAGTGCTCCAGCTTAGCCATGTCGTACATGTTGACTCAGGCTTTTGCATAGTCGTTTTTTTTTTTACAGAACAGTGACTTAAAATGTACACCAAACGCCTTCGATGAATGGAATTCACGATTAAAACAACAACTTTATAAATGAAAGCCCCTATTAGACATACAATAATTCACGAAAAACAAAAAAGCACCACGCTGACCACTTCCAGAGCCGCGATAACCAGCACAGATCTCACACTGGATGACTGAGTCATTTTGGGGAAAACGACAGGGATATTTATAAGGGATAAAATACCAACACGTTCTCTGTCATGACGACATATAAATATTAAAACATACCTCTGATACCCAGCTCGAATACAAGGGCCCTCTCATCCCCATCAGCGTCCTTCTTAAAACTTATTGACACATAACAGTTCGGCACTGGCTGTACAATAACACAAATAGGAACACTTCACCGGATGAACGCTACAGTCAGCGCGAGGCTCAACACAACATTCCGAAATCACCAAACTAACAATGACAATTCTAGAATTCTATCTAAATAAGATAAATTATTATTTTCATTAGGTCGCAGTACTTTCGTTTTCCTCGGACAAATTTATACTCGTGTCTAATCTACCCTCCCCGTTCGCAAAGTATTCTTGCGAAGCCTTGTGCAGTAGGCTATGATGTTCATAGCAGTACTGGCCTAGCCATTTCATCATAAACTATTCAGATTCTGGCCTTACAGCACACATATTTTAAACAAACTTTGTTATTGCAACATTTTTGAAACAGGTCACTTAAAAGATGTGACTGGAGAGAAACTGATGACTGTTTAAGCAGAAAGCCATGCCTGTGTCTCAGTCGTGTGTGACTACTTAATAATTAGCTTCCTGGGTGTTGCGTTACTGTAGGGATCGGAGTGTTGGGAAAATAAAGTGTAACAGTAAAAGTATGCCAGCACTCACCCGCAACAGGCCACCCAGAATGTAAAGCAAGCTAAATAAGTAAATGGTGGTGCTCCAACTGAGCCGTTGTCCACCTCATTCACCCTCTCTTAGTGTGCTTCTTTGATCAGAACAGTTTTTGCAACACACAGTACTGTACATGCAGAGTGAAAATATCCTTACCATGTAAGGCTGGTCGTGATTGGACGATAGTTTGAACGACCGCCGAAACAACCACACAGAGAGAACATTACAGTTGTGTATTGTTCTGAGACAGCAAGAGTAATATAACGTCTTCATAATGTTCAGGACATGTACAGTTACACTGCATAACCAGGTACTGTAGAGCGATAAAAAAAAATGCACAGAAGGCCATACTTTTAAATGCAGATGTAATCAGATTGTAAATTAAATGTACACCGTATAAGCATGAATAACGGCACATACAAATTGACAGTACAGGCAGCTATTATGTTTCATGGAATAAGCCTTTCAAGTCACATGTTTAATTACAATCATTAATTTAATGAAACATATCAAAGTTTCCTTTTCAGACATGAATTCTCCATGCAGTGCTTTCAGAAAGAATTCACACCCATTTACTTTTTACACATTTTTTTGTGTTACAAGATGGTATTAACATGGATTAAATTATAATTTTTTTGTCAACGATCTACACAAAATACTCTGTAATGTCTAAGTGGATGAAAAATTCTATCATTTGTAAAAAAAGTTATGAAAAATATAACACTATATCTTGATTAAATGTTAGAATGACCTTTGGCAGCGATTACCACTGTGAGTCTTTCTGTGAAAGTCTCTGAGCTTTACACACCTGGATTGTACGATATTTTCAAATTATTCTTTTAAAAGTCTTCAAGCTCTGTCAAGTTGGTTGTTGATCATTGCTAGACAGCCATTTTCAAGTCTTGATTTTCAAGCCAATTTAAGTCAAAACTGTAACTAAGGCCACTCGGAACATTCCATTTTGTCTTGGTAAGCAACTCCAGTGTATATTTGGCCTTGTGTTTTAAGTTATTGTCCTGCTAAAAGGTGAATTTTTCTCTCAGTGTCTTTTGGAAAGCATACTGAAACAGGTTTTCCTCTAGGATTTTGCCTTTGCTTTGCTCTATTCTGTTTCTTTTTATCCCCCCCAAAATCCCTAGTCCATGCCGATGACAAGCATACATGATGCAACCACCACCAATACAAATACAAAACCAGTTATTGAGTGTAAGGGGGCAATAACTTTTTCACACAGGGGCATTCGGTGTTGCATAACATTGTTAATTATATAAATGAAATAAGTATCAATATGTTGTGTTATTTGTTCACTCAGGTTCCCTTTATCTAATATTAGGGACAGCAGTGGAAAAGGTGGAAAGTTTTAAGTTCCTCTGCGTACACATCACGGACAAACTGAAATGGTCCACCCAAACAGACAGTGCGGTGAAGAAGGCGCAACAGCACCTCTTCAACCTCAGGAGGCTGAAGAGATTTGTCTTGTCACCTAAAACCCTCACAAACTTTTACAGATGCACAATTGAGAGCATCCTGTCGGACTGTATCACCGCCTGGTATGGCAACTGCACTGCCCACAACCACAAGGCTCTCCAGAGGGTGGTGCGGTCTGCACAATGCATCACCGGGGGCAAACTACCTGACCTCCAGGACATCTACAGCACCCGATGTCACAGGAAGGACAAAAAGATCATCAAGGACAAAAATCAACCAAGCCATTGCCTGTTCACCCCGCTACAATCCAGAAGGCGAGGTCAGTACAGGTGCATCAAAGCTGGGACCGAGAGACTGAAAAACAACTTCTATCTCAAGGCCATCAAACAGCCATCACTAACACAGAGAGGCTGCTGACTACATACAGACTCAAAATCATTGGCCACTTTAATAAATGGATCACTAGTCACTTTAATAATGCCACTTTAATAATGTTTACATATCTTACATACTCATCTCATATGTCTATACTATATTTTATACTCATCTCATATGTCTATACTATATTTTATACTATCTATTGCATCTTGCCTATGCCGCTCGGTCATCACTCATCCATATATTTATATGTATATATTCTTATTCCATCCCTTTAGATTTGTGTGTATTAGGTAGTCGTTGACGGAATTGTTAGAGTACTTGTTAGATATTACTGCACCGTCGGAACTAGAAGCACAAGCATTTTGCTACACTCGCATTAACTTCTGCTAACCATGTGTATGTGACCAATACAATTTGATTTGATTTTGAATAATATGATTAAATTCTATCTTTACATTATAAACCAAAGTCTATCAGAATTCCAGACATTCCAATAAATGTTATAGCCCTTTGTCTTCAAGAATAGGGCTTGGAAATATGGAAGTAGAGATTAGCCAAATTGTTTTACCTGAGCATGACCACAAAACTAAGGACTTATTAGCCCGCCCTACACTGTTATTTATGATTTTGTTGTCATGGAAAACTGACTGGGCTCATTGATTCGAGTTGAAAAATAAATGCTGCTCTCGTATGGCATGCTTTGAGCACTACTGAAAACTCCTATTTACAAGTGAAAAATGAATGCCATATGCTGCATTTGCTATAGGCCTATTATTGACCTTTTTTGTTGGTGACACTTTGATATCTTGACAATATGCAGCTGTTTAAAGGTCAAATCCACAGAAGAAACAATAACACAATGGACACCCTGCCTCTGTTTTGGTAAAAAGCTGTGGGATGGGCCTGAAGAAATGTAACCACTCTCAGATGAATAGACAGAGCAATGGATGCAAGGACTGACCATCCATGATATAAAAAATATTGTTTTAACCATGTCATGAGGCTGTGTTTGTTTACATTTACAGTGTTTACAAACACTGGAGTAAAACAAGTTTATATTTTGGGTTCTCATGGAGTGTGACAGTTGAACTAGAATCAATATACAGTATATATATCATTTATAAGTCCAAAAACGGATGTAGCAACTGGAGATTGCACCTTTTAAGTCTATCAAAAGTGTGCAAGTTTGAGCACGTGTCCATTGGCCTATGGATTTTGTTTAGCAGCATGAATTAGATTGAGCAATTAAAGCTCCACTTTTATTCCATAGTCTTGGATCCGCACTATGCAGCTATTGCAAGAGCGCATTCTTCACTGTATGTTCACAGGTTTCAAAAACAATGATTGATAGGCAGCTTAAACTTTTTGAATTCAACCATTATTGGGTTCAAATACACATTTAGATTTGTGAGCAGCCATCCACAACAACCAGTATCCGTAAGGTGCAAATAACTAAATGAGAGAGCAGCAGTGTGATTCACATCAATGCGCTATGTAGATACAGTGGAGCAAAAAAGTATTTAGTCAGCCACCAATTGTGCAAGTTCTCCCACTTAAAAAGATGAGGCCTGTAATTTTCATCATAGGTACACTTCAACTATGACAGACAAAATCCAGAAAATCACATTGTAGGATTTTTTATGAATTTATTTTGGAATTATGGTGGAAAATAAGTATTGGTCAATAACAAAAGTTTATCTCCATACTTTGTTATATACCCTTTGTTGGCAATGACAGAATCAACGTTTTCTGTAAGTCTTCACAAGTTTTCACACACTGTTGCTGGTATTTTGGCCCATTCCTCCATGCAGATCTCCTCTAGAGCAGTGATGTTTTGGGGCTGTTGCTGGGCAACACGGACTTTCAACTCCCTCCAAAGATTTTCTATGGGGTTGAGATCTGGAGACTGGCTAGGCCACTCCAGGACCTTGAAATGCTTCTTACGAAGCCACTCCTTCGTTGCCCGGGCGTGTGTTTGGGATCATTGTCATGCTGAAAGACCCAGCCACGTTTCATCTTCAATGCCCTTGCTGATGGAAGGAGGTTTTCACTCAAAATCTCACGATACATGGCCCCATTCATTCTTTCCTTTACACGGATCAGTCGTCCTGGTCCCTTTGCAGAAAAACAGCCCCAAAGCATGATGTTTCCACCTCCATGCTTCACAGTAGGTATGGTGTTCTTTGGATGCAACTCAGCATTCTTTGTCCTCCAAACACAACGGATTGAGTTTTTACCAAAAAGTTCTATTTTGGTTTCATCTGACCATATGACATTCTCCCAATCTCTTCTGGATCATCCAAATGCTCTCCTAGCAAACTTCAGACGGCCTGGACATGTACTGGCTTAAGCAGGGGGACACGTCTCGCACTGCAGGATTTGAGTCCCTGGCGGCGTAGTGTGTTACTGATGGTAGGCTTTGTTACTTTGGTCCCAGCTCTCTGCAGGTCATTCACTAGGTCCCCCGTGTGGTTCTGGGATTTTTGCTCCACCGTTCTTGTGATCATTTTGACCCCACGGGTGAGATCTTGCTGGAGCCCCAGATCGAGAGAGATTATCAGTGGTCTTGTATGTCTTCCATTTCCTAATAATTGCTCCACCAGTTGATTTCTTCAAACCAAGGCTTACCTATTGCAGATTCAGTCTTCCCAGCCTTGCAGGTCTACAATTTTGTTTCTGGTGTCCTTTGACAGCTCTTTGGTCTTGGCCATAGTGGAGTTTGGAGTGTGACTGTTTGAGGTTGTGGACAGTGTCTTTTATACTGATAACAAGTTCAAACAGGTGCCATTAATACAGGTAACGAGTGGAGGACAAGGAGCCTCTTAAAGAAGAAGTTACAGGTCTGTGAGAGCCAGAAATCTTGCTTGTTTGTAGGTGACCAAATACTTATTTTCCACCATAATTTGCAAATAAATAAATTAAAATCCTACAATGTGATTTTCAGGATTTTTTTTCCATTTGTGTCATAGTTGAAGTGTACCTATGATGAAAATTACAGGCCTCATCTTTTTAAGTGGGAGAACTTGCAAATTGTGGCTGACTAAATACTTTTTTGCCCCACTGTATCAATAATAAGTTATATTCGTATCGCCATAGACTACACCACTGCTGTCATCCTGACCTCAAGCGTTTATCAAGTTGGATAATCTTTGGATGCTGACAGCAGTCGCACCATTGGAAGACATAGTTTGGACTGTAACCTAATAAAAGCCTATTCCTGCTATTTTCCAGTGATCCATCAAACACATTTGGTGTGTCATAGTGATCATTTGAATGTCATTGAGAAAACGGAGAAGTGTCAAAGGTTTCTTTTGCAAACATCCTTTCTGAATTTAAATGTAATCCTCAAAGTAATCATCTAGTTTTTCAAAAGTATCTGTAATATGAATACAATACTTTAGCTGGTAATGTAATGGATTACAGTTAACGTTTTTGTAATCCCTTACATGGACACGGGTCTCTGTCTATTTTATGCAAATAAGAATCTTACAAATTCTTATAAACGGACAGAGTGTTTGCATTGTTATAATTAAATTGGTTAACGAACATATAGGAAACAAATTCCTTCATCAATTGGTCCTTCGAGTCGGAGCTCAAAATCTACCTCTGTCATCCCAGGAAACTGCTGAAAGCCGTGCACGGACGGATCTAAGATCCGTAAGACAAAGACCTGACCTCTGAGTTGAGGGTTAATTTCAGGCCAGGAGCGAACTGGTACACGACAGAGGTGGTGACGAGATCCAAAATACATTGCTTTTCCCAGTCTAAAGAAAAGGTCAGTAGTCTTTATTCTCGAATTTGGGGGGAATGATTTAAGATATCTTTGATTGGATGTTCTAAAAATGCTTAGAATTAATCAATGATGGGTGCTTAATTATTCTAAACAAATACACTAGGTTTCTACTTTGTAGTATAACCAAATTCGAAAGGAAGGAAGGCAGGTCCAAAAAGACCTGAGGTAATGTGCACTACCACAAATATAAATAACGGAAGGAAGGGATATTAAATAGGTGCTGTGAGATAGGATGGGGAGTTTGTGCAAATAGGATAACTTAAATGGTTAATTAACATGTGGTAAATTAGCCATAGATCCAATTCAAAAGACATACCTAAATAAAATCCTAAATTGTGAGGATATAAACTAGGTTTTGTGAGATAGGACGGTAATTCTACTCGAACGGTAATTCTATTCGAACAAATAACTCAAATGGTCAATTAACAAGAGTGAATTAACCATAGAGCTGTTTCAAAAGTCAATACTGAAATAAAGTCCAAAAAGGAGGAGAGGGAAGCCTAATATAGCGGTGTGAGATACGAGGTATTAATGTCAAAAGTCTGTCCATCATAAAGTGCTGCTCTACCTTCTCAACAGCACTATCAACAAGGCAGGTCCTACAAGCCCTAGTTTTATCACACCTGGACTACTGTTCAGTCGTGTGGTCAGGTTCCACAAAAAAAGGACATGGGAAAATTGCAATTGGCTCAGAACAGGGCAGCACGGCTGGCCCTTGGATGTACACAGAGAGCTAATGTGAATAATATGCATGTCAATCTATCCTGGCTCAAAGTGGAGGAGAGATTGACTTCATCACTACTTGTATTTATGAGAGGTATTGACATGTTGAATGCACCAAGCTGTCTGTTTGAACTACTGGCACACAGCTCGGACACACAAGACATGCCACAAGAGGTCTCTTCACAGTCCCCATGTCCAGAACAGACTATGGGAGGTGCACAGTACTACATAGAGCCATGACTACATGGAATTCTATTCCACATCAAGTAACTGATGCAAGCAGTAAAATTTTATTTAAAAAACAGATAAAAAAACACCTTATGGAACAGTGGGGACTGTGAAGCAACACAAACATAGGCACAGACACATGCATACACACACGCACACACACGATAACATACGCACTATACACACACGTACACATGGATTTTGTACTGTAGATATGTGGTAGTGGTGGAGTATGGGCCTAAGGGCAGACAGTGTGTTGTGAAATCTGTGAATATATTGTAATGTTTTTAAATTGGTATAAACTGCCTTAATTTTGCTGGACCTCAGGAAGAGTAGCTTCTGCCATGTGGAAGTAACACCATCCTTGCATATGGCAGGTAGCCTAGTGGTTAGAGTTTTGGGCCAGTAACTGAAAGGTTGCTAGCTCAAATCCCCGAGCTGACAAGGTAAGAATCTGTTGTTCTGGTCCTGAACAAGGAGCAGTTCCTAGCCTGTCATTATAAATAAGAATTTGTTCTTAACTGACCTGCCTAGTTAAATAAAGGTAAAAATATATATACTGTGGGTCACTCCATAGTTCCTCATCAAGATTAATACCAAAATCTTTTCCCCATCTAACTCAGGCAGTGGTAATCCTGACATAAGAGCATCATAAACATGGGAAATGGTCTTGATTAGTGGTTGGTCTACATGACAGAGTTGTTCAATAGGTGACATCTTAGGAAGGTTCTATTGGCCCTTCAGATTCACCCTAATAAAATGTCGTAGTTGAATGTAACTAAGGAAGTCCTTGTTAGACAAGTGGTATTTCTCTTTCAGCTGTTCAACGGACATCAGCATTCCCTCCTCAAATCAATTGTTCCAGAAGAGTGATACCCTTATCAGACCATGGTCTAAAGTTACTATTCTGGAAAAACATAGGAATCAATCTATTGTTCCATAGGGGGGTTTTACGGAAAATAAATCCCTCTCATCTGAACAGCTCATGCAGTTTGCACCATGTCAGGACTGAATGTATAGTTAAAGGGTTGTCTGTGATAGTTCTTATAGATTTTATAGATGTCCCATTTGTATAACAAATCTGCCCCAGTTTCCTCATGTGCCTCAAACCATTCATGGTTCAACCATGAGGAGGAAGGACCATTGTCAAACCTCTGAACCAGAAATCTAGACTGCGCAGCCCAGTAATACATTCTCAAATTGGGGAGGTTTAGGCCCCCTTGACCAGTTTGTCCACACTAACCCTAGGAGTTTTGCCATGCCAGATAAACCGTCTGGTCAGCTTGTCGAGAGAGGAAAAGAATGCTGCGGGAACAGGGATAGGGAGACATTGAAACAATATAGAAATCTGGGCAGGACATTCATTTTAATAACATTAACTCTACCCAGTAGAGCGACAGGCAAGTCCATCCATTTACACAGGTCACCCTCTACCTTTTGCAACAAACCGGACAGATTGACTTTATAAAGGTTCTTCAGGTTACCATCCACCATTATGCCCAAATCTGTGAAGCCCATAGGCAACCATCTAAAAGGAAACTTATACTTGATGGTATGATGGTCAAAGACAGACAATGATAAGATCCCGCTTTTATCAAAATTGACCTTATATCAAGAGAAATAACTATAATTCTGTAATAGGTTATGTAAGTGAGAGAGGGAATGTTCTGGGTTTATTAGAAATAAGATAAGGTCATCGGCAAAAAGTGATAATTTAGGAGTATGGGGGCCCACCTGAAAGCCATGTATGTCAGGGCACGTTCTAATGGCCTCAGCCAACGGTTTGATGACGAGGGCTAAGAGGTGGGGGCTAATATGGCAATGCGGTCTATTCCCCCTATAGAGAGGGAAAGAGGAGGAAGTAATCCCATTGGTAGCAATCATAGCTTTAGGACATTTGTAGAGTGATTTTGTCAAGTTTACAAATACGGTGCCTTAATCAAAATTTTCCAAAACTTGAAAGAGATATGGCCAATCGACCCTATCAAAGGCCTTTTCAGTATCAAGGGAGACTGTGATACTAGGTAATTTATTTTTGTTAACAAGGTGAATTATATCAAAGAACCTTTTAAGATTATTGGAGGACAATCTATTAGTTATGACGCTGGTCTGATCTGGGTTGGCCAGCAGAGGGAGCAATGACTCCAGTCTTTAAGATAGCATCGTGGTGACCAGTTTACAGTCTGTATTAAGGAGAGAGAGTGGTCTATAGGAGACGCACTTTAGCAGGTTTTCCCCTTTCTTGTGAATTACTGTAATCACAGCTTTTGAGAGAGACTCTGGAAAGCAGTTGTCCTCCCCAGCTTTTTTAAAGTACTTCCATAAGGTAGGGTACCAACAGGTCCTTTAAATTCTTTATAGAACTCTGGGGGGGAAGGCATCCTCCCCAGGAGATGTATTAAAAGGTAAAGATTTAAAGGCCTCCAACAATTCAGGGACTGAGAACTGTTCACTCAGGTGTTCTCTGTCCTCCTCTGACAGGCATGGGAGGTTGAGAGAGGAGAGAAAAGAGTCAATCCCCGATAGATCATCGCTTGATTGGGAAGTATAGAGGTGCTCGTAGTATTTCCTAAAAGTATCATTCATTTCAGTAGGGTTGAAATAATTAGAGTTCAGTAAGAGTTTCCATGGCATTAATTGTCCTCTTACTTTCCTCTGCTTTCAGTTACTATGCCAATACTTTGTGTGCTTTCTCTCCAAGTTCGTAGCAACGCTGTTTTGATTTAGTAATGACCCTCTCAGCTTTATACGTGTTCCAGGTATTATGTTTGTTTTTTATTTACCAAGAGCCTGTGTGAAAAAAGATTTTAAAAATTTATAGCATTTTAAGATTCAAGGACATTTTAGTTCGGCCCCTTATTTTCTCTTCAACCCTTTAGTATAGGCAATGATTTATCCCCTCAGATAGGCTTTCAATGCATCTCAAAGAACGAAACTGTCAGGAGCGGAGGGTTTGTTTGTCAAAGTAAAAATATTGATCTGCTCTTTGAATGTACAAAATGCAGGTTGCTTCAGGAGAGAAGCATTTAGTTTCCATCTATATGCTACATTTACCTTGGTAGGGATGGAGATTGATAATACCAGAGGAGAATGGTTACTAAGCAATCTAATCGGTATCTTTATGAAAAAGTTTTTGATTGCAAAAAAGTTTCTATGCATGTGTGGGTGTCTCCAGACGTCTAGTGAATTGAGATCCTTTATGAATGACAGGGTGAGCTTGGCGGCTTTGGTAAGAGGAGAGGGGTTATCAGAGTACCTATCAAGAACTGTATCTAAACAAACATTTAAATCTCCTCCAACCAGTAGCCAGCCTGGTGGTGCTTGAGCAATCTGAAGGAATACATTCTGAATAAACATATGGTCATCGAAGTTAGGAGCATAAATATTCAATTGGGTCCATATGCTATATATATGCTCCTGCACCAAAACAAACCTGCTGATACAAAAGGATGTCTATTCATCAAAATTGAGAGGATGCAAAAAGTTGTCCCACCCATTTCCTCTTTAATTTCTAATGTTTACTTGCTGTAAGTTGTGTTTCTTGTAAGAACACAATGGCAGCCTTTAATTTCTTAAGGTATGTATAGACTCTTTTCCTCTTAACCAGGCTGTTAAGACCTTTTTTAAATTGAATGTGTCATATTTTAGTGGATTAAGCGTGGGTTGGGTTTCAAATGTAATAACAAAATGGTAATCGTTCATTTGAAAAAAATCTGGTAATGTTTCAACTAGTGATGCACCGATATGACATTTTTGGCCGATACCGATATCCAATATTTTCCTTGTTAATTATTATTATTTTTTTAATGATAACCGATATTTTTAATTTTAGCAGCCTTTTAAGCATTCTAGTGCAGTTAAATAGTTAACACACACACATGGACGCAACGGTCTAAGGCACTGCATCTCAGTGCAAGATGTCACTACAGTCCCTGGTTCGAATCCAGGCTGTATCACATCCGGCCATGATTGGGTGTCGCTTAGGGCAGCGCACAATTGGCCCAGCATTGTCCGGGGTAGGCCGTCATTGTAAATAAGAATTTGTTCTTAACTGACTTGCCTAGTTAAATAAAGGTTACACACATACCACACTGACCAAAAAGTTATTTTGTTGGCATTCACGCATGTTCACATTACCAGTAAAACATAATCAAAACCTATTTCTTTCACTTACTGTGCTGTTTCGTCGTTCAGTCGTTTCATTCTCAACCAGGATTTCTCATACTATGGAACACCATTTGGGTCTTTGCGCGTCAAATAACACTATTTGACGTGTCAAATAAGCTTGTTGACCAATCAGGACCTGAAATGACTGCACGTCACATAATTGAACATGTTCATAGTTTTTCTACGTAGTTATTAGACATTGATTACACTATCACTCGTATTTCATATGTCACAACGATTCATTGATACGTCTGCTATGATGCTGGTAAAGTTGTCTCGCGCACCTACGGTGCTGGTCATTAAAAGAAAAGCAAGCTAGCTCATGGTTGCAAACAATGTTCTTCCCCAAAAACATAGCAGAATGACATAATCTGTTTCAGTAGCTATAGTTAGCTAGCTATATAGCTAGGTGTCATCATCTAAAATGACCCTCATTTATAAGACGTTCTTATTTGATTAATGGTGGTCGGACCCATCTATGTGAAGCTAGCCACAATAAGGATTAGTCACAATAGTGGACTTTGCGGTTAGCCTTCAAAATAAAAGTTTGTCATTGACAGTATGCAAATTAATACAAATAGTAGAATTATGCCATAATTGAATAGATCATGCTAAACGAGGTTGGAATGTTGTTACATAAAATCAGCAAAATACAATTTTGTTAACTTCTTATGGCTGGGGGCAGTATTGAGTAGCTTGGATGAATAAGGTGCCCAGAGTAAACTGCCTGATATTCAGGCCCAGAAGCTAAGATATGCATATTATTATTAGATTTGGATAGAAAACACTGAAGTTTCTAAAACTGTTTGAATGATGTCTGTGAGTATAACAGAACTCATATGGCAAAAACCTGAGAAAAATCCAACCAGGAAGTGGGAAATCTGAGGTTTGTAGGTTATCAAGTCTTTGCCTATCCAATATACAGTGTCTATGGGGTCACACTTCCTAAGGCTTCCACTAGATGTCAACAGTCTTTAGAACATTGTTTCAGGCTTCTACTGTGAATGGGGAGAGAATAAGAGCTGTTTGACTAAGGGGTCTGGCAGAAGGCTATGAGCTCAGTCAGGTGTGCGCCCGTGAGAGGTAGCTGCGTTCCTTTTCATTTCTAAAGACAAAGGAATTGTCCGGTTGGAATATTATTGAAGATTTATGATAAATACATCTTAAAGGTTTTGACATGTTTCTACGAACTGTAATGGAACCTTTTGACTTTTCGTCTGGCCTGCGCCTCATGAATTTGGATTTGTGAACTAAACGCGCAAACAAAAAGGAGGTATTTGGACATAAATGATGGACTTTATCGAACAAAACAAACATTTATTGTGGAACTGGGATTCCTGGGAGTGCATTCTAATGAAGATCATCAAAGGTAAGTGAATATTTATAATGCTATTTCTGACTTCTGACTCCACAACATGGTGGGTATCTGTATGGCTTGTTTTGGTCTCTGAGCGCTGTACTCAGATTATTGCATGGTGTGCTTTTTCCGTAAAGCTTTTTTGAAATCTGACACAGTGGTTGCATTAAGGAGAAGTTTATCTATAATTCCATGCATAACACTTGTATCTTTTATCAATGTTTATCAGAGAATCGAACTCATTTTTCTCTCCCTCTCAACCTCCTGCCCTTGGTGAGAGGAGGAACAGAGAATGCCTGAAGTGAAGCAGTTCTCAGTCC